>NC_090650.1:38716808-39016808 GCF_040937935.1 Hyperolius riggenbachi | reverse complement strand
CATAGACTGCTGATCACTCCTCACATACGTCTCTTCTTCCTCTTTATATGTCCTCACATATGTCTCTTCTTCCTCTTTATATGTCCTCAACATGTCTCTCTCCTCCAGAGACTGCTGATCACTCCTCACATACGTCTCTTCTTCCTCTTTATATGTCCTCATCATGTCTCTCTCTTCCACAGACTGCTGATCACACCTCACATACATCTCTTCTTCCTCTTTATATGTCCTCAACATGTCTCTCTCCTCCAGAGACTGCTGATCACCCTTCACATACATCTCTACTTCGTCTTTATATGTCCTCATCATGTCACCCTCCTCCAGAGACTGCTGATCACTCCTCACATACGTCTCTTCTTCCTCTTTATATGTCTTCATCATGTCTCTCTCCTCCACAGACTGCTGATCACTCCTCACATACGTCTCTTCTTCCTCTTTATATGTCTTCATCAGGTCTCTCTCCTCCACAGACTGCTGATCACTCCTCACATACGTCTCTTCTTCCTCTTTATATGTCTTCATCAGGTCTCTCTCCTCCACAGACTGCTGATCACTCCTCACATACGTCTCTTCTTCCTCTTTATATGTCCTCATCAGGTCTCTCTCCTCCACAGACTGCTGATCACACCTCACATACGTCTCTTCTTCATCTTTATATGTCCTCATCAGGTCTCTCTCCTCCACAGACTGCTGATCACACCTCACATACATCTCTTCTTCCTCTTTATATGTCCTCATCAGGTCTCTCTCCTCCACAGACTGCTGATCACTCCTCACATACATCTCTTCTTCATCTTTAAACACGGCATTTACCTGTATCAGTTCTCCACCCTAAGTGTACAAAGTGAGAGATTATTAAAATTGTGAACACTGACGTAAAGCAATATTTCACAAACCACTCTAATATTCCACAGCCCCCCCCCCCGACACCATTCTTCATGTTTTGTTGCCTCGCAATCTGGATGTGACAGGACATGCCTACAACTTTGAATACAGTTTCATAGGTGAGGATCCAAATGTTACACAACTGTTACTCTGTGTCACAAATAGGATGTAGAGGAAAATCAATGTGTATAGGCTGGTCCCAGTCACACACACTTGCCCTATATAGCTGACAGCTCCTCAGAGTGGTTGTCAGGCTTGTCTGGATACTTGCTATAGGTCAGACTGTATGCTCATATGACTGACCTATAACCCAGCCCTACACCTGCGTACACTCCTGCCTAACAACAAACTACACAACCCTGCAGGTAGATGTAGCATACAACCTGGCATATAGCATTCACCAAACACAGCAAGGAAATGCAGACACAGTAAACTTGAATAGTCACCTGAGGCCTATGAGGTGAGGCAATCCAGATGAAAGTGTAATCACAATACAGATGCCCAGTCAAACAGGCCGGGATCAGGGCAGGCAGCGTTCATGCAAGGTCCTTAACCTCTTGACGACCAGCTAACGCCGATCGGCGTAAACTGGTCGTCTGCGGGTTACCATTTCCATGTCAGTTCACGGAGGGTGTCTCCGTGAACAGCCGGAGAGCCGCCGATTGCGGCTCGCCGGCAAAATGTAAACACACGGGGAAGAAATCCCCGCTGTTTACATCATACGGAGCTGCTGCGCAGAAGCGCCGTAGGGCAGATTGGTGATCCCCGGCCTCTGATTGGCCGGGGATCGCCGGCATCTGATAGGCGGAAGCCTATCCTTCAATGCGCAGGACGGAACTCCGTCCTGCGCATTACGGAGAGAGGGAGGGAGGGAAGGAGGCAGAGGGCGCAAATGGCTGCGGAGGGGGGCTTTGAGGAGCCCCCCCCCCCGCAAAACGCAGATGGCCGGCGGCGATCAGACCCCCCCGGCAGGACATCCCCCTAGTGGGGAAAAAAGGGGGGGGGGGAAGTCTGATCGCCCTGGCATAATACTGATCTGTGCTGCGGGCTGGAGAGCCCACGCAGCACAGATCAGGCAAATCACCCCTGGTCGGCAAGTGGTTAAACAATCCGAGGTCGGCAACAGGAGATCCAGTAAGATGCATGGTCAGGTACAAGCCGGGTCAATAACAGATGATCAGAAGAAACGTAGTCAGGTACAATCCGGGTTGGCAACAAGGTATCAAATCTGCAAAAAGCTTGGTCAAGAGACAGACAGAAATCTGCAGCAAGACAAGCACTTGGTGTGAGTGCAATCTCAGCTACAAGCCCAGCATAGGCTATCACGGGCGAAGACCGAGGGAACTCACCTTTCTCTTATACTAGAACTAACCAATCAAAAACAATGGAATCCAAAACAACTAATCACTCTGCGGCGTGTCAGCAACTCAGCTGACACGCCAGTACGCTTCCTGCTATTGTTTATAGCGGCGGAGCGCGTACTTAGGACGCATCTGCCGCTTGGCCATTAAGGAAGGAGAGCCATGCCCCTCTAATGGATCTGGGCAATGTGACCCTGTAACTTACCCGGTTAATTTTTTCTATGACTAGATATGGACCAATGAACCTGGGTCCCAACTTGGCAGAAGGCTGACGTAACGGAATGTGATGGGTAGAAACCCAAACTAAATCTCCAGGGCTAAATTCCTGTTCAACAGTTCGATGCATATCAGAGAACAATTTCTGGGCATTTACAGCATTCCTGATATTCTCCTGTACTTGTTTCCAAATTTGATCACACCACGTGGACCACTCTTCCAACTCAGGAAGATTGGAAATACCAGAAAGTGCATTGAATTTAGGATTATACCCACAAATAACCTGAAAAGGAGACATCTTGCTGGAACTGTTAACCTGATTGTTCATGATCCCGGTAAGTTCACCTATCGCTGCTACAGAGTGGGAGAGCGGCTTACTCCACTGTGAGGAAACCGGCTTGAAAAGTGTCCCCTGCGCGGTCACCATTTTCTCGAGGATCGCCGCTCAGGATGAGAAAATACTATTAAAAATGGCGCCATCCTGGTTCCAAAACATGCCGCCCCCTAATTGGTCCTGGGGAGAACACTGTATTCTCTACAAAAATCTGAGCCAATTCTTTATCTGAGGGTAGCTTAGGAAGAGGCACAAAATGTGACAATTTGCTAAATCTGTCTACCACTACCCAAATAACTACCCAAATGTTTTACCCTGAGAAACAGGAAGATCGACCACAAAATCCATGGATATACGAGACCAGGGCTTTTCAGGAACAGGCAAGGGCAGTCGTGTACCCTGGGGTGCTGTACATGCCACTTTACTTCGGGCACAGACAGAACATGATTTCACAAAAGTTTCCACATCTTTACTAAGAGAAGGCCACCAAAACTCTCTCCTGAGGAGCTCAATAGTTTTTTTTTTAACCCCAGGATGACCCACAGACTGATGTGCATGAAATTGTTTGAATAACTGTTCACGCAGTTTATCAAGAACAAATTGTTTCTCAGGAGGTTTATTCTTGGGTGCCTGATCTTGGACACTGAGCAACTGGTTGGAAAGGTCAGGAGACAATTTACAAGCGGAAATAATATACAATTATGGATTCAGGATCCATATTGTTACTTTCTTTCAAAAAACATCTGGACAAGGCATCAGCCTTAAAGTTTTTTGACCGAGGTTTATAGGTAATGTGGAAATTAATTCAAGAGAAAAATAATGCCCAACGAGCTTGCCATGGATTAAACCGCTTGGCGTTTTTGATATACTCGAGATTCTTATGATCTGTGTAAATTGTTACAGGAATTTCTGCACCGTCCAACCAATGTCTCAATTGTTCTAGAGCCAGTTTTATAGCTAATAATTCTCGGCTCCCAATGTCATTATTTCTCTCCGCAGGAGAGAACTTTTGAGGGAAAAAAAAGCACATGGATGTAGTCTCTCTGGACTACCAGAAAACTGAGATAATACTGCTCCGACTCCTACTTCAGATGCATCAACTTCAACAATAAAAAGATTTCTCTATATCTGGATGAATCAAAATGGGAGGCCTGTTTTAGTTCTTTAAAAGCCGCAACAGTCTTAGGATTCCAATTTGCTGGGTCAGCCCCTTTTTTAGTGAGATCAGTAAGTGGAGCCACTTTACTGGAGAAATTATTGATAAATGTCCTATAGAAATTGGCAAAACCCAGGAATCGTTGCAAAGCTCTAAGGCTGTTCGGCTGAGGCCAATCTAATACAGCTTTGACCTTTTCTTGGCCCTTCTTCGGTCTTTCTCTGCTAGTGAAAGTTCAGAAAAACCTAATTGCATTGGTTCTTCAGTGGTAGTGGTAACATTACTGGAAGGAGCAGCTGCAGCAAAAGATATAGGAGAACGCTCCTGGCGATGTTGTTTGACACGTCTATCAACACGGATTGTCAAAGTAATAGCATTGTCAAGAGAAACAGGTACTGGATGACTGACAAGGATATCATTAACTGTATCTGAGAGTCCAAACAGAAAGTGATCCATGAGAGCAGAGTCATTCCAATTAGTAGATACAGCCCATCGTCTAAATTCTGTGGCATACTCCTCTACTGTCTGGCGACCTTGTCGCAAGTTCCTTAACTTTTGAACTGCAGTAGATGTAACATCAGGATCAGAGTACAAGACAGACATTGCTTTAAACACATTTTCCACTGAGGATAAGGCTTCATGCACAGCAGGTAGGCAGCAGGCCCAAGATTGCGGATCTCCTTGCAGTAGAGATATGACAAATGACACTTTTTGAGATTCTGAACCAGAGGATTGGAAACGGACTTTGAAATATGTTAAACAGTTGTTCATGAAATTGTTGAATTGAGATCTGGCGCCAGAGAATTTTTCCGGTATAGGCATTGTTGGATCCATAGAAGTTCTCAGTACTGGAGCAGATGGAGGTATTTCATCAGATGACTCAATATGTGGTATGGCATTGGCCAAATGAGTCAGTTGAGCTTGTTGAGAAGTTACTTGTTCAGTAGGGGCATTAACAGCCCATGTTAGAAGCAGTATTTTTTGTTGCAAGTCCTCCATGATGGAGACCCCCCGTAAGTCTCCTTGATAGGGGCTATCTGGCCCGTGATACTGTCAGGCTTGTCTGGATACTTGCTATAGGTCAGACTATGCTCATTTGACTCACCTATAACCCAGCCCTAACACCTGCGTACACTCCTAGCTAACAACAAACTACACAACCCTGCAGGTAGATGTAGCATACAACCTGGCATATAGCATTCACCAAACACAGCAAGCAAATGCAGACACAGTAAACTTGAATAATCACCTGAGGCCTATGGGCTGAGGCAATCCAGATGAAAGTGTAATCACAATACAGATGCAAAGTTAAACAAGCCAGGATCAGGGCAGGCAGCGTTCATGCAAGGTCCTTTAACAATCCGAGGTTGGCAACAGGAGATCCAGTAGGATGCAAGGTCAGGTACAAGCCGGGTCAATAACAGATGATCAGAAGAATCGTAGTCAGTTACAATCCGGGTCGGCAACAAGGTATCAAATCTGCAAGGAGCTTGTTCAAGAGACAGACAGAAATCTGCAGCAAGACAAGGCACTTGGTGTGAGCGCAATCTCAGCTACAAGCCCAGCATAGGCTATCACGGGCGAAGACTGAGGGTGCTCACCTATCTCCTATACTAGAACTAACCAATCAAAAACAACAGAATCCAAAACAACCAATCACTCTGCGGCGTGTCAGCAAGTCAGCTGACACGCCGGTACGCATGCTGCTATTGTTTGCAGCGGCGGAGCGCGTACTGAGGATGCGTCTGCCGCTTGGTCAATAAGGAAGGAGCGATATGCGCTCCACTGACATCAGAACGTCGCCGAGACCCAGAGGCTTGCGCCTCAATGTGGGTCTCGGCGTTCCGCTGACATATGCGGCGAGGTTTTACAGTGGTATAGGCCTAAAGGGCTCAATCAGATGAGGTGGTATGGACACAAGGCCACTCCCATTCACACAAACAGGCTTGATATTAGATGGACATAACCTTCACTTAGTCACTGCAGATGGATAGGCATCAATAGTGAATAGGCAGAGACTGGGGCACCTCAGCCATGAGAACAAAGGGAGTCCTGTCCTTGCTGGACAAGTGTGACAAGTTCCATATAGTCACCAAATTCCACGTCTGGCTCCTCATATGGATGAAGTCCACAGCTGCTGACACAGATCCGATGGTGGTATTGTTTGGCATATATTGCAGCCATTACAAAAGCCACAGAGGCTGCTTTTTGGCAAAAAAAGGTAAATTTCAGCACCTGAAGGTACATGATAGCGGCCACCACCGTGAGCTGGGAAATTTGGGCGCAGGGTGAAGTATGAAAATGGCTCACTCTGCTCTTACAAAAGTCCCGGTGGCGTTAATTACTATTCCCCCTCCAGCTATTGCTATTCACATTACAGCTTATGGCGGCTCGCAAATGTCCGGTGCCCTTTTTGCCTGCCTCGGTGGTGGGTTCTGGTGGCACGCTTTCATTCTCTATACCTTGACAAGACAAATAACATTTATATCGCACTTTTCTCCAGGCGGACTCAAAGCGCCAGAGCTGCAGCCACTAGGACACGCTCTATAGGCAGTAGCAGTGTTAGGAAGACTTGCCTAAGGTCTCCTGCTGAATAGGTGCTGGCTTACTGAACAGGCAGAGCCGAGATTCGAACCCTGGTCTCCTGTGTCAGAGGCAGAGCCCTTAAAGAGAACCTGTACTGAGTAAAAATATTTAAAATAAACACATGAGGTAACTTCAAATGAACATTACATAGTTACCTTGCAATCAGTTCCTCTCAGAAGCTCACCATTTTCTTCTGACAATGATCCCTTCCAGTTCTGACAATATTTTGTCAGATCTGAAATATATCAGTTGCTGTCAGTAAAATATCAGTTGCTGTCAGTTATAGCTGAGAGGAAAACTGATGTACCAGGTAATGTCCATGTTTCCCTATGGCTCAAGTGGGCGATGTTACAGTTTAACTGTGTGCTGACCAGAAAGCTGTTATGGGTAATGGCAATTTTCAAAATGGAGGACGGAAAATTCCCTTGATCACAGTGAATAAACAGGATGCGGGACAGGAGAAAGACACTGAGGAGTAGACTACATGGAAGGTAAGTATGACTTGTGTATGCTTATTTTGACTTTTAATTTTCAGTTCAGGTTTTCTTTAACCATTACACCATCCAGACACCTTGCACCTAAACATACTTGTCTGCCCCCAAACGGGGGCTCATCGTTTAGGTGAAGAGCAGGGTAATAGATTGAGGTATGGAGGCTGAAGGAAGGCGAGAGATCTGCCAGGCCTTACACAGCACATGATAATATTACATATTACAGAGACTGAGGGCAACATGCCACAGAAACAGAGCTATACATTACAGTTTCTGCAGTAAGAACCAGCACAGAGCTGCAGAGCTCACAGACATGAATACGAGTCATAACAGTGTAACAACGTCAGGAGAAACACTATATAGCCCAACCAACAGCTAACAAGGACTGTCATATACCACCAAACACAACGCAACATAAAATTACATCCACGTGGAGAAAAAACATACTGGCATAACTGCAGAACATGAAATGCAGGAGGATAACCTTGGTGACAACACAGTCTGGGAATGTTACAAGGTAATGATATATGTCAGGGAAAGTGCCTTTTTATCTTTGTATCCATTATTTCCCAGGTCAAGTTAAAGTGGATCCAAATTAAAAATACAAGATTTCAGAAATAAAATCTATTTTCTAATTTATAATAATAAATAGCAGCCTTTTTTCAGCTGCATGATGGCAAATATAAAATATTTTACATTTATTGGGGGAACCCCTCCCTTCCTTTCATATTGCCGGGACAGAATCCAGCAGACTGGTGGAGGAGATAAAAAACAAAACACAGGCTGCTACTGATGATGTCACAGGGGAGGTGATCTCAGCTTGTGTGAATTTCACATAGACGACGCCCCTGTGAGGGAGGGTAGCTGATGACAAACACACCCATGATCTAAAACCTCCTACTAAGCTCAGAAGTCATGGCTGCCACCTGTATAACCCTAGTTATGAAAAGAGAACGGTGAAAAGCATGCACTGAAATGCTCATAGGCTTGAAGGAGTGTTTATTTATCCTTGTATGTGTCAGAGTGGTGCAACTAAATATTTTAAATTAAAAAAATGTTTGGTTTGGGTCCGCTTTAAATTGGGCCTCAGAATGTTTGTGAAAGTAAATTTACTTAAAGGACCACTATGGCGAAAAACTGTAAAATTTAAAACACATAGAGATAAATGTTCATTGCTCCTAGAGCAAAATGCATTATAAATAACTTTTTTTTCCTATGTAGCTGTCATTTACAGTAGGTTTCTAAAATCGGATAGTTCTGGGCGGGTCCAACTACTAATGGGGGGGGGGGGGGGGGGGGGGGGAGTCCTCAGGGTTTTCTGGGTTTACAAAAGTAATATTAAAAGCCATGAAATGCAGCAAAAGTAGGTACATTTTGGTGGGGCGCCCAATTACCAGCATTCATTTTAAAGGATCCCCGAGGCGAAAATAAACGAATGAAATAAACAATTGTATATTTACAATTCCTTCACCTAAAAATGACTTTTTAAGCTACTTCACGGTTTTATTTTATGTTTAAATCTACTTTTTAAGTTTTAACTTTTTTATTGTTCTTGCTCAATGACACATTCATTGAAGTATGCCAGAGCTAAAATTTATGAACTATTGACCCTTTTAATCTCTTCCCTGCTTTCAGAAGACATTTTCTGCTAGGAAAGTGTTTTAATGTTGGAATTTCTTATCAGTGAGGGTCACACTGTAGTCACTTCCTGTCTGAGTCAGGACTGAGTTAGCCACTTACATACCTGATATTGAACTCTTTCAGGCAGAGACAGAAAAAAAGGGACATAGCATAGTTATTTGGGTGCTAGGCACTGTACATACCCACGTCTATCTCATGTCACATGTCACCTCGGCTATCCTTTAAGTATTGGCACCCGATAGAATCCTGGGTGCCAGGGCTTGCAGAAGAGCAAATAGAGGCATTGCATAGTGTGCTATTCTTCAGCAGGCACTGCAGGTCTGGTCTTGGGCCTCACGGAATATGCAAGGTGAGGGCAGAGAGTTTTATACTTCCCTTTGGAAGAACCCAATGCTTCCTGGGATAGTTTCAATTCCTGACCCCTCGTTCTGGGCCAGCCAAGGTCTAGTTTTCCTGGGACAGGTGATAGAAGATGAAAAGCTCCTTCCTTTTACCACTTAATAATTAAGGTCCCTCTAAGGTACCATCATTTTAGGAATCACCCCTTCAAGCTTAATTCTTGAATAGCCCCATATTTATTTACTCTTATGCTGTTTTGGAATTAATTTGGGATGGTCTGCCAAACCGAAGCAGGAAAAAAAGCGTCAGGAGTCCTTTCGGAAAAAATGGTGCCGCCATAGGTGCCTATTACAAAAGTCACAATTAGCAGCAAAGAAAGAAAATTTGGGCGGATGGAGGCGGTTGCTACAGTGCGAATCCAGGTGCCGAAATGTACCTTTTTTGCCACAAATCGTAGCGTTTATTATGGCCGCAATATATGGCAAACAAGGTAAATTTGGTGCCTAGTGGCGCCCAATTAGCAGTAATGATTAAAAGCAGGTACATTTTGGCGCCAGAGTAATCATTTTAACCGGCATTGCATAGCGGGCAATAACAGCATACGCAGAGGAAACAATGTCACACAGTCTGGGGTCTCTAATGGCCCTCAGCCCCACCTACCTGATAATGGTGGGTGATGGTGGGATCTTCCTGTGGATAATCCTGAGTATAAATAGGACCTGTACATCTCTCTGGTGGGCTACTGTTACTGGATCCATCTGCAGAAAACACACACTGTGAGAATACATGATCTTTATGTGTTTATCAGATGATGGGTGGATCTAGGAGGACCCTCCGTACTGCTCTCTACTGTACAAGAAATAAGTCTCCTCTTACCCTGTGATATGACGGGCAGCTGATTCTCCATCATGGTGTCCTTGTAGAGGTCCTTGTGTCCCTCCATATACTGAAACTCCTCCATAGAAAAATAGATGGTGACATCCTCACACCTCATAGGAACCTGACACACACACACACACAGAGATAAAGTCACCACCCAGACACAATCTTTGCTCTTACTGGATAATGTCCCATAATTCTGAGCATCACTCACCTCTCTTGTCAGCAGCTCCATCATCTTCCTGATAACTTCTAGAATCTTCTGCTTGTTGTGTTTCTCAGATATCAGGGAATGAGGTGGGGGCCCTGTGATGGTCACATGATCACCAGATTTCAATGGAGGATAACTCTGTATAGAGAGACCAACAAAAATATCCCATTACCTCCCATAATCCTCCTTGCCTCTCCAGTCAGCTGTGTGTTTTATTATTATAGATAGGAGTGGCGTCATGTGACCTCCCAGAATCCTCCTCACCTCTCCAGTCAGCAGATAGATGATCTCCAGGGTGAGGTTGAATATCCTGTCAGTCATGTGACTCTGGTCCTCATCCATCTCCAGTGATATGGTCATGTGATCTGTACAGGATGCTGCTGCCTTTTGATAGATAATAAGGGGGGGATAATACCAGCATAAAATCTATTGAAAATTGAACTGCAGCATTGGACTGGTCATTGCACTGTTCAATGTAGAGCGACATTAAGGCTCTGACTATTACTGACACTCCTGCCCTGTCCCAATCATTTCCTGTCATGTCTGATCAATACTTTCAGCTTTTGGTAAAAAATCATTTGCATATCTCCCAACTATTGGACCCCACAAAAAAAGGGAAACTAAGCTCCGCCCCATCACACTTTTAGCCATGCCCCAATGTTGCATATGGTGTGCGTCACCCCCATACAGTTCTGTGGTGTCTTTCCTTGTTATATTTAGTGACCCCCCAATATAGATTCTCTGGTGATCTAGGGCTAAATGTCAACCCCTTCCCATTACAGCTTCGTAGGTGGTCTAGGGCTAAATTCCTCCCTCCCATTACAGCTTCCCTGGTGGTCTAGGGCTAAATTCCCCTCCCCATTACATTTTCACTGGTGGTCTAGGGCAAACCCCTCTCCCAATTACAACTTCCCTGGTGGTCTAGGGCTAACCCCCCTCCCCTCATTACAGCTTCTCTGGCATTCTAGGGCTAACCCCCCTCCCCCCATTACAGCTTCTCTGGCGTTCTAGGGCTAACCCCCCCTCCCCATTACTGCTTCCCTGGTCGTCTAGGTCTAAACCCCCCCTCCCCAATACACCTTCCTTGGACACAGCGCTGGACTCCAGCAGAGAGGTGAGAGCAGCAAGGCTTCCAAGCTGCACTGTACTCTGCATTTATACTGGGTAGGGGGAGCACACCAGGACATGGGGGGGGGGGGGGGGGGTAGTGCGGGACTCGAGATCACACCTCCCAACCTAGGACAGTCCTGGCAAAATCTGGGCGGTTGGGAGCTATGAGTGTACAAGCAGGGCCATGCAGAGGATCCTCAAGGGGGCAGTACTCAAGTTTTGAAAAGGGGCACCAATCAATTATGAGAAAGCTGCCAACATTATTGTATTTTCGTGTGTACATACCCGGGACTTCCTCCAGCCCCCCCCCCCCCCCAGGCTGACCGCACCCTGGAAAGTCCCTCAGTTGGGGCCACTCGGCACAGTTGCAGCGGGACCCGCATGCCCAATACTTCCCGGAGGACTTTCCAGGGTGAATTGTTGGGGATGCAAGAGGCTGGTGAGGGAGCAATCAGCCTGGAGGAAGCTCCAGGTATGTATAATCCCCCCCCCCCAGGTTTCCTTAAAAGAGGTTCTGTAATTAAAAAAAACACTGGTGTATGCTTACCTCAGGATGAAGAAGCCTCTGGATCTAATGAGCCTCCCCGTCCTCCTCTGTCCCTCAGTTCCAGCGCTGGCTCCCCCAAAACCGCAGCCAACAAGAAAGTCGGCAGTGGCGCAGGGGAAGTACCGCCTGCAATATTTTCCTGCCGCAATCCAGCGCTGGCGCAGTAGTGCCTTTCAGAGTCAGACGGGCCTGCACTGGATCATGGTAGGTAAATATTTACCTCTCCGGTGTTCGGGGCCCAGCGCTGGAGCCCACGGACAGAGGAGGACAGGGAGGCTCAATAGGATCCGGAGTCTTTCCCATCCCGAGGTAAGTACTCTCCTTGGGCCGATTTTCTTTCTACAGATCCTCTTTAAAGAGAACCCGAAGTGGGTTCTAAGAATCCAATTAGCATACAGAGGCTGGGTCTGCATATACTGCCCAGCCTCTGTTGCTATACTGTTTCCTCCAGTCTAGCCCCTGCGCTCTGCTGTACCCCCATAAATCAATCGCCGTGCTGGCGACATGCAGCGTGTCGCTAGCCGGCTGTTTACATCTGAAGTGTCAGTCTCTGCCGCTCCCCACCTGCGTCCCTCCCCTCCAATCAGCGGGGATGGAAGGGACGCAGGCGGGGAGCGGTGCTATGGAGGAGGCGGGGGAGCAGCAGAGACTGACACTTCAGATGTAAACAGCCGGCTGCGACACGCTGCATGTCGCCAGCACAGCGACTGATTTATGGGGGTACAGCAGAGCGCAGGGGGGGAAACTGGAGTAAACAGTATAGCAACAGAGGCTGGGCAGTATATGCAGACCCAGCCTCTGTAGGCTAATTGGATTCTTAGAACCAACCTCGGGTTCTCTCTACATAAGGTACTGACCACAGAGGGGGACACAGGAAGCTGTTCCTATATCCCCATGAGGTGGTGACTGTAATGATTGGCTGGTCCTGTGTTCCCCTATGTAGTCAGTGTAAATAAGGCAGCTTGGGTCTCACCCTCTCTTCTAAGCACAGACCTCCAGCGTCTTTGTCACGTCACAGCGCTTCCCCCTCTACTGGTTAGGATTCATCCTCTTCATCACAACAAAACTCTCTGTCATTGGAATCTAGCTAGAGGGAGGCAGGGAAGCTCAGTGTGTGTGCACACTTCCTGTCAGATTGCATGGTTGCTTTGGAAATGCAGTGGCGGCCATTTTGGTTATGGGCAACATGCCCAGACATCGTCCCTCCGTTCTGTGCGTCCCCCTGGGCTGTCAGACTGTATATAGACGGCTGCCTGGCTCCTCTGCTCTGGACGTGCCTTCTCTGGGAAATGACTCTTCACCAGAAAATGGGATGTTGTGCAGGGACAAGGACTAATAATAATAATAATAATAACAATAATAATATCTGGATGCAGAGGAGCCATAAACAAAGGCTGCAGTTAGCCTATTCACCAAAAGATGGCGTGCTCACACCTCCCAGGTGGAACGCACAGAAAGGAAGTAGCATAGCCAAACACAGGATGTGATGGAACACAGCAAGAGGTGACGTCGCAGGAGGTGGAGAGGTGCTGGTAGAGGTAATTGTGTGATTCTTGTTATATATTGAGCAGAGCAGTGGTCAGGGTGGGCATACTTTGTTACAGAGGAGGTTATAGTACTCCTGTCACTATTCTGATCATCCCCCTTAAAGTAATTGCCATACAGCAGACTTTTATATAACTGCTGTGACTTGTTTGCCAGTTGTCTGGTGGCCCCCCTATATGTGCCATAGATTATGGCCACATCTCACCTTCCTAGTAACAATTCACATCACAGAGTAAATGCAATATGTCCATCCAGTATAGCCAGTATGCCCCCTTGTGTCTCCCAGTGTCTTGGAATCTGCTATAGCAGCCATTAAGGTCTCATAACTCACATAGAGAAAGAGACGCCTCCTCAGCTCCCTGGTCCACTGCCTGAAGCACAAGACGCTCTGAATCACTGTCGGATTCTCTGGTGCTGGGCGCCCCGTGGTCTGCTGGCACGTCGCCATTTTGTGCCTTAGACCACTGAAACGTTGCCAGCTTCTGAGCCACAGACCATCCTTATGTCTGCGATGCCATTATCCTCCAGTATGTAATGCCATATCTGTCCCAGTATAGCCATGCCCTCCCTGTGTCCCCCAGTATGACCATTATCATCCTGTATGCAATGTCCCCCACCCCAGTAATGCCATATATGTCCCAGTATAGCCATGCCTTCCCTGTGTCCCCCAGTATTACCATTATCTTCCAGTATGTAATGTCCCCCGATCCCAGTAATACCATATCTGTCCCAGTATAGCCATGCCTTCCCTGTGTCCCCCAGTATTACCATTATCTTCCAGTATGTAATGTCCCCCGATCCCAGTAATACCATATCTGTCCCAGTATAGCCATGCCTTCCCTGTGTCCCCCAGCATTACCATTATCCTCCAGTATGTAATATCCCTCACCCCAGTAATGCCATATCTATCCCAGTATAGCCATGCCTTCCCTGTGTCCCCCAGCATTACCATTATCACCCAGTATGCAATGTCCCCCACCCCAGTAATGCCATATCTGTCCCAGTATAGCCATGCCTTCCCTATGTCCCCCAGCATTACCATTATCCTCTAGTATGTAATGTTCCCCACCCCAGTAATGCCATATCTGTCCCAGTATAGCCATGCCCTCCCTGTGTCCCCCAGCATTGCTATTATATCCTCCAGTATGCAATGTCCCCTGACCCCAGCAATGCCATATCTGTCCCAGTATAGCCATGCCTTCCTTGTGTCCCCCTGCATTGCTATTATCCTCCAGTATGTAATGTCCCACACCCCAGTAATGCCATATCTGTCCCAGTATAGCCATACCCCCCCCTGTATCCTCCAGCATTGCTACTGTCCTCCAGTATGTAATGTCTCCCAGCGCAGTAATGCCATTTCTTTCCCAGTATAGGCGTGTCCTGCCTGTGTCCCCCAGCATTGCTACTATCCTCCAGTATGTAATGTCCCCCACCGCAGTAATGCCATTTCTTTCCCAGTATAGCCGTGTCCACCCCCAGTGTTGGCCCCTTCCCCAGCTCCATACAGAGTAGTAGAAGGAAGGATTTACATTGGTTTATAGCTAGCTGTCACAGTGTGCTCCAGTCCTCTGCTTCCATTAGCCTCTCTGCCTCTTCTCTCCTCATATCTTCATCCATCTACCACTACCAGCAATGCTGTAACATCACAGGAATGGTAACAGTGGGAGGGGGGTGTGAGGAAAGGAGGCCAGCTGGAGAGGAGGCAGAGGGAGGACAGGACTGCAGCACGCTGTGAGTATAGTGCACAGGTAGCTATAGAGCAAGTTTTCATGTTTTCCTGTGATACTCTGCATAGCCCTACCACCCATAAGTGACTGCAATGGGGAGTGCTGGGGGGAGGGGGGATGCTGTATCGGTAGTTTCACCACTAACAACTGTACAGCCTAGATTAACCTCCCCTTATTCTCTATCAAAAGGCAGCAGCATCCTGTACAGATCACCTGACCACATCACTGAGGATGGAGGAGGACCAGAATCACATGACCGGGAGGATATTCAACCTCACCCTAGAGATCATATATCTGCTGACTGGAGAGGTGAGGAGGATTCTGGGAGGTCACATGACATTATCCTTATCTCAAATTTTAAATTTCAAAACGTTTTTATTGATAAGATCAGCAATGTATGAAAACATGAAATAGGAGTGCATTACATCCTCTCCATTTTGTGTAGCACCACACACCAGTAACAGAGCTGTAGAGATACATGGAAGAAGTAATGCTTTACAACCAGTAAGTTCTACAACAGAATAGTGAGCAGTTCTTCAGGACATGGCTAACACTGCCCTACCAGCACAATAACTCCATCATAGGGGCAGCATGCTCACATAACATGGATATCACTGCCCCACCAGCGCATTAGCTCCATCATAGGGGCAGCATGCTCACATAACAGGGATATCACTGCCCCACCAGCACATTAGCTCCTTCATAGGGGCAGCATGCTCACATAACATGGATATCACTGCCCTACCAGCACATTAGCTCCTTCATAGGAGCAGCATGCTCACATAACATGGAAATCACCGCCCCACCAGCACATTAGCTCCATCATAGGGGCAGCATGCTCACATAACATGGATATCACTGCCCCACCAGCACATTAGCTCCTTCATAGGGGCAGCATGCCTACATAATATGGATATCACCGCCCCACCAGCACTCCATGCTGCTCCATCATAGGAGCAGCATGCTCACATAACATGGATATCACTGCCCTACCAGCACATTAGCTCCATCATAGGGGCAGCATGCTCACATAACATGGATATTACTGCCACATTAGCTCCATCATAGGGGCAGCGCTCTCACATAACATGGATATCACCGCCCTACCGGCACATTTGCTCCATCATAGGGGCAGCATGCTCATATAACATGGATATCACTGCCTTACTGCCACATTAGCTCCATCATAGGGGCAGCGCTCTCACATAACATGGATATCACTGCTCTACCAGCACATTAGCTCCATCATAGGGGCAGCACGCTCACATAACATGATATCACTGCCCTACCAGCACATTAGCTCCATCATAGGGGCAGCATGCTCACATAACAATCATTTACATAAAAGCAATACCATTTAGGAAGGAAAATCAAACAGTGGATAGTACACACCAATAATGCACACAAGTCTATTTTACTTAAAAAACTGTATACATTTTATTTATCAAAAAGACATATTTAAAGAGAATCTGTATTGTTAAAATTGCACAAAAGTAAACATACCATTGTGTTAGGGGACATCTCCTATTCCCCTCTGTCACAATTTTGCCGCTCCCCGCCGCATTAAAAGTGGTCAAAAACAGTTTTAAAAAGTTTGTTTATAAACAAACAAAATGGCCACCAAAGCCGGAAGTAGGTTGATGTACAGTATGTCCACACAAAGAAAATACATCCATACACAAGCAGGCTGTATACAGCCTTCCTTTTGAATCTCAATAGATCATTTGTGTGTTTACCCCCTGCAGCTCTCACCCACTGAAGAGTGACAGGCTGATTGTTTCTTCCTGCAGACAGCTCTGCCCGGTGTCTGTAATTCCTCAGCATGTGACAGCCCAGGCAGCCAGCTCCTTTCACAGCCTAAAGCTGGATACACACGGTGCGTTTGTGCACTCGATTTCCCGCTCGATTCCCGTCGATTCGTTTATTTCCAACATGTCCGATTTGGATTTCGATGGATCGTTAGGTCGATTTGGCATACTTTGCATACGAATCGACCTAATGATCCATCGAAATCCAAATCGGCCATGTTGGAAATAAACAAATCGACGGGAATCGAGCGGGAAATCGAGTGCGCGAACGCACCGTGTGTATCCAGCATAACAGAGGACTATTTATCCAGCTTGTAAAAGATAAGAGAGCAGAGAGGCTGCCTAATGTAAATAACACACACACGGGAGTGTGCATAGAGGGGGCCTGGAGGGGGATGTGCATAACAGATCAACAACACTGAAGGGTTGGCAACCTTCCAGACACAGGGCGACAAATCCGACAGGGGAAAGATAAGTTAATTTATTATAGAGATGGTGATAGTAGAAAGTGCTGCAGTAAGCCAGAGCACATTAGAATAGGTTTAGGAACTTATAGGATGGTAGAAAACAGGAAGACATTTTTGTTACAGAGTCTCTTTAAAATTGCCCTAAGCACTCTACCCCAATACCGCCCCTGAACCCACCAATCGCATCCACCTCCATACAAAACCAGACATAGCAAACCAAGCATACAATGCAGATGGAACCGGTTCACTTTAAAGCAGGACAAAAAAGGTTAAAGTCTGTGTTTCAAAAAACCCGCACAGAAGGGGGAGCTGTTATTTATGCAAAACATTTTTGCAGTATATAATAGCAATTGCAGTCAGCATAGAATTAGCAAGCCAGAAATGCTCAGCAGAGCTCCACATCAATACGATGAAAAAAGACTGGAACAATCCTCTTCTTAGTTCTGCCCCAAACAGGTGAAGCAGTATCAGTCCCTTAGCATAGCGGGAAGCATAGGAATATGTAGTATAGCAGAAGAGGTGTGCATAGCATTGATCAGCAATGTCCAAAGCAAGCAGTCAGCTTAATCCTCCTGGTACAATGTTGGCAGACTTGCAACACATATGGAGACTAGAGCTGAGTACCACAGGTACAGGCATACATGCCTTCAGCAAGCCTCTCTGTATGGATGTAATATGGTAGCTCACCAGTTCAAGCAGCAAGTCACAGTTCCAGCGTCCAGTCAGTTAGGTAGCAGCCGCTGCAGCACAGATGATTGTGTATCTTGGTGCAGATGATGTCCGGGCAGGAGGGGAGCTCTAGCAGGGCAGAGGCATTGGGAAGGCCGGGCAAACACGTGATGACGCCAGTGATAGCCCCGACATGCTTCACACGCTCCTAGCTCGTTTCCTCAGGAGACGAGGCTCACCACAGCATACTGCTAACCACAAGAAAATGTATGCGTGCTCAACACCAAGCTTAACCCTTACAAGTCTGGCTGTGCAAATCTGGCTAAATTGGCTTATCATGAGGCATTGCTCATGCAAAATTGCATTTGCTTTCGCATGCCAAACTTTGCTGGGTCAAAAACTAATACCGCAAAGCGGTTGCCCTGCGGGAATTAGTTCGTGCTACATAGCACTATCCAGGAGCGCCACGGGGAGGCTTCCCAATGCCCCCATACAACCGGGGGGGCTGCGGGGCATTTTTGCTTTAGTTTTTGACCCTGCAAAGTTTGGCATGCGAAAGCAAATGCAATTTTTCATGAGCAATGCCTCATGATAAGCCAATTTAGCCAGATTTGCACAGCCAGACTTGTAAGGGTTAAGCTTGGTGTTGAGGACGCATACATTTTCTTGTGGTTAGCATTTTGCAATTTCTGTCCTTTGGAGGCAAGTGGTGAATGGCTTGTTTTAGGAGGTGAGAGCCCTGGAGCAGGCTGTTTGCGCCTGTCCTCCCCTTATGTGTCGCGCCCAGGTCATGCGCATATAGCAGAACGCAATGGACGTTAAGGTAAGTGCCTGTTTTTAATCTTGGGAGGTGTGTGCGGGCGGCTCTTCCCGGCGCTGGCCACGCTGGGGAGATCGCCTGCACCCCCCGGCCTCCCCCTCCGGGATGCCGCTGTGTGGGTTCCAGGCGGTGAGAGAGCCTGGGACCCCCGCGGCCCCCCGGTTGTATGGGGGCAATGGGAAGCCTCCTCGTGGCGCCCCTGAATAGTGCTATAGTGCTATGTAGCATGAACTAATTCCGCAGGGCGATTGTTTTGCAGTTTTGGTTTTTGACCCTGCATATTTAGGCATGCGAAAGCAAATGCATATTTGCATGAGCAATGTCTCGTGATTAGCCAATAGGCCAAATTTGCAAAGCCAGATTTGTCAGGTTCACTTGGTTGATGCACACATTTCCTCTCTGGTGTAATTATCACCACAGCATACTCCCACTGGGATTAAATCAATTACAGCAGCCAACCGCGGCACATGGCGGCGGAGGAGCCCGGCCACGTCATCCGACCAATCACGGAGACGCGCGTCACCCCGCACCAACTCCGCCCCCGCCTGAATCCGGCAGACGGGAGTAGAAGGGGGAAACGCTCGCCACCGCGCAGGTGCCCAACTATTAAAACATTTAATTAATTTAATCATTAAATTATTAAAACATCATTTTAGCTATCACACTATGGCTTTGGTTAGTTATTCACCATGATCCCATCACCAGAATTTGGCGTGAAAGTCTCATATTGAGCCAGGCCTAGCCCAGTCCGGGAAGTCATATACAACTTGCCCTAAAACAAGTTGTATATGATTCCCGGGCTGGGAATCATATATGACGTCTATATCTGGTAACTGATGTCTAGCAGTGCCTTAAAGCCTCCACAGGCATTCTGTGATGGCGCTGCCTCTGGGCTCTGCCTGTGTCTGCAGGGGAAATAGTATAATGCACCGTAAGTGTCTGCCTTATTATAGTACCAGAGAGGGTAAGAAAGAGACAAGAAAAGAGACACCAAGGAAAGGTAGATTAGGTAATGAATAGTGATGCTCATGTCTAGGAGAACTCATGGAGAAGCATGTGATATGTTTGATCAGCTGATAGATTTGCAAAGTGCACACAGGAAAGCCCCCAGAAAGCCTCGACCGCATTGCTCAAACGGTCCCGGTGCAACCAATGGCTGCAAAAAGTTGCTTGTATTCTAGAACAGACACTACATGTTACGGACCTGCTGGTCCTTCATCAGGTGTGTATAATTTTTCTGAAAGTTGAATGGTGTGTTGCAGATTGTTAGTTTCTTAATGTACAGACCAAGCATTATTTTCAGAGTTTTCAATCTTTTCTTTTATAATTGGGGAAAAATTAAACGCATGTGTGTGGTACATTGGTCAAATGTTACAATCAATGAGGAACATTTATTTTAATTCTTGAATTGAAAATATATTGTATATTTTGTGGCCACCTTTAAGGTGCCCATACACAGTACAATCAGATAGTTCAGTTCTCCTGTTTATTTGACCAAAATGCTCAAATAGAGAAGAAATTGAAAAAAAATAATTTTTTCAACCGATTAAAAAGCAATCAATTATTCATTTTTTTCAATAAAAATGTGATTGGGTTTTTTGAAAAAAGGTTGATTGCTTGGAAAATTGAATGGTGTATGGTGGGTTGATAAAATAATCTTATACAAAAAATTAAAAAAATGTAATTGTGTAGGGCCTATTTACATTACAGTAAAATCTCGTTATAGTAAACTCTAAGGGACCAGGAAAAGTGGTTTACTATAACAGAAGTTTACTATATCAGAAATTGTTCTAAAAATAACCCAGCCTGCCCTGGTACATTCTCACTCTCAAAGGAGTGACTCTGTCTACCCGTTGCAGGTACAGTACAAGCACTTGCACATTTGGTGGACTACAAGGTTAAAGGGAAGATCTGCGCAGACTATAAAAAACAAACTGCACTTACCTGGGGCTTCTTCCATCTCCTGGCAGTCGATCGGTGCCCTCGCCGCAGCTCCTCTCCCTTTCGGCATCCAGCGGTGAAGAAGCCGACCTTGCCAGGTTGGCTTCCGGGTCGGCTTCATGTGCGCTCCACGGCAGGGGGTCATGTGGTGCAAGGACATCATCGGGTCTCTACTGTGCAAGCGCAGTAGGTCTGCGCCTGCACAGTAGAGACCTGATGACGTCCCTACACCATGTGACCCCCCCGCCATGGAGCGCACAGAAACCGACCTGGTGAGGTCGGCTTCTTTACCGCTGGACACCAGGAGGGAGTGGAGCTGCGGCGAGGGCACCGATCGACTGCCAGGAGCTGGAAGAAGCCCCAGGTAAGTGCAGTTTGTTTTTTGTAGTCTGCGCGGATCTTCCCTATAAGTATACTTAGGGCTGCATAGGCAGACTGGACAAATCGCTAGTACAGTATCCAGGGCTCCTTAAAAATTGCAGCCGTCACTGAATAGAGGCAGCTGCTTGCTTCCTGTGAGTGGCTCCGATACCTCCGTGGGCGGGACTTGGAGCATGTGTCCTGCAAAACTGTCTGCTCACACTTGAGCCAATCATGAAGCCTCTCTTCAAAATGCAGCCAATCATAATAAGCCACTCGCATTGTATTGTAATACGTATGGCTCAGATAACCCCGCGGACAGGACTTAGCACTCTACTCTCCACTCTCCTTAGTTTTGCAGCGAGCAGGCCCACTCTGATCTGCACTACAAGTTAAAGTAGCCTGTATTGTGCTACCAGGAGCGTCATTGTTAATAAGGGAAGAGATGCCCAGGAGTGCATACAATCCCGTGGGAGGACAATGATTGCAAAGTGGAAGTGGTAACACTGCATCCTCTTGTTTACAATCTCATTATTCCTCATTTTCCCCAGGCTGCGTAGTTGTACAGTACTGTATATCCAGCGCCGGTGCCATTCTTTTTGTCTTACAAATGTTATCAGGCATCAACTCCCCTTCAACCAGCCTGAAGAGAGCAGCTGTCCATGGGTGTCACACCGACAAATGATACATGCACCGTCCACTGCTTACTATATCCAGAGTCAGCATCACGCAGGGGCCAAAAAGCATGTTTTCTATAACAGAAGTTTTATTTTATCAGCGTTTACTATGTCAGGCGTTGCTCCCATAGACTTATAATGGACATTGGCCTGGACCTGGAGAGGTTTACTATGCCCAAATGTTTACTATATCAGAGTTTATTATAACAAGATTATACTGTATATCCTATGGCAAATTGAAAGGGGGTGTTTTATAATTGAATCAGTCATTGATTTCCTCTCTCTTGGGTGGAGCCACAGATGGTTCCCCAGCACAATTGTTGCCCTTAGTGCTTGTTCTATACCTCTCCATAATGCAGCACTAGCTGCCCGCTGCCAGCAGGTTACCATATATATTCGTGTATAAGTCAAATTTTTGAGCACAAAAATGAGCTCAAAGATCCCCCTTCGGCTTATACGCGAGTCAGTGTCCCCAGAGTGCCCTCCCGACTAGTCATTGTGGAGTGTAAGGGATCGTGCAATTATCCCTCAGTCATGTCCTGCATCCCCCGCTGTCTCTTGTTTCCCTTCACCCCCGAGGCAACATAGGGCTTGATTCACTATGTGGTGCTAACCTACTTAGCACGTCTAAAGTCTTTAGGTGCGCTAACCAGGGTGCTAAATAGGTTAGCACCGGTTTTCTTAATCAGATTGCGCGCTAAGTACCGTACGCAAAACATTGTCCTATGCGCGCGCTAAGTCCCATAGGCTTTAATGGGCACTTCGCACGGAGCGCGCTGCACTCTGTGCAGTGCGCGCGCAAAACTTTGCGCGTGATCACTACTTCTCACATTTACACTCAGTTTAGACGTGATAAGGGCCAGTGCTAACAGTTAGCACTGCTTTGTGAATCTACCCCATAGTGTGCAACCCAACACTGGGACTGACCTGTGCATCCTGGGTAAGTTGTAGAGGAGAGAGAGAAATCATTACTGCCCCACGCTAGATGCACAGTTCAAAACGGAGGTGCAGTTTCCTACAGTGCTCCCCACTGTCTATTTCCATGGTGGCTCAGAAGCAGTGCGGTGTAGCAGATCGTAGAGAGGAGCAGCGTCACATTCAGCTCTGGGTATTTCCTTGCCTCCCTGTCCAGCTTTCTGTGTCTCAAGGTGCCACTAGATGGCGGCATAAGAGACACAGCGAGTGGGACAGAGAGGCACTACACCGCACTGCTTCTGAGCCACCATGGAAAAAGACAGTGGGGAACCCTGGAGGAAATGGCACCTCTGTTCTGAACTGTGCATCCAGCATGGGGAAGTAACGATTTTTCTCTCTGCTCTACAACATACCCAGGGTGCACAGGTCAGTGAAGGGACATGAGACAGTGGGGGATGCAACACGAGTGTGGGATCATTGCACAATCCCTTACACAGGTCAGTCCCCTTGTGCTGGTTACACACTATGTCATGCCAGTCCAGTCGACATGTGTTCCCTATCCTGCTAGCCAGACACTTCAGTCTGAACTTGATTTCCCTGTCTCTGCCATACCAGTCTGCCCGTCCACATGTGTTGTCCTTCTCCCTATTCTGCACTTGTTGTCTTGGACCTTGCCATGCCAGCCTGCCAGTCGAGATGTGTTGTCCTTATCCCTATCCTGCTAGCCAGACACTCATATGAATCATATGAAGGGTTGAAGTGGTACTGAACTCAAAGCTTCCTATTTATACTGTAAGGGGGTCTATACTATGGAGGGGGCTTATATGCAAGTCAATCACTTTTCCTGGTTTTTAAAGGAAACGTGGGTTCCTCAGCGTATACACGGCGGCTTATTCATGATTATATACGGTAGTTGTGCTAACGAGTAGTAACATTGAAGCTTGGGAACACCCAACCCTCCATCACTCTTACTCCTGTCTAGTGTTTGTCTGGTAACTCTAGGCTATATCTTCCCCCAGATAAAGGTGAAGTATTATTTTTGCTCCAAGGATGGCTCCTGAAGTGTGAGCACTATGGGAAGAGTGCGTAAAGTAATTTCTGTTAAATTGTAAATTTTTCTGACATATGTCCAAGCCAAATCTCTAATTCCATAACGCACACTGGACTAAAGAGGTGAGGAGGATTCTGGGAGGTTACATGATGTCACTCTTCTCTCTTTTAATAAAACACACAGCTGATGGGAGAGGGCATCAGTATTCTGGAGGTCACATGATTTCACGTTTATTTCTATTAGAAAAACACACAGATGACGGGAGAGGTGAGGAGGATTCTGGGAGTGTCTTGTGACATTATTGTTGGTCTATCTATACAGAGCTATTCTCCAGTGAAGTTTGGTGATCATGTGATCATCACGGTGCCCCCACCTCACTCCCTGGCATCTGAAGGACACAAGGAGAAGATTCTGGAAATCACCAGGAAGATGATGGAGCTGCTGGCAGGAGAGGTGAGCAGTGCTGGGAATTATAGGACATTATCCAGTAACACAAGGGGCCTCTCTGGGTGGTGACTGTATCATTGTGTGTGTCAGGTTCCTATAAAGTGTGAGGATGTCACCATCTATTGCTCCATGGATGAGTGGCAGTTTAAAGAAGGACACAAGGATCTCTACAAGGACACCACGGTGGAGAATCGGCAGTCCCTCACATCACCAGGTAAGAGGAGACTTTCATTTCTTGTACAGAAGGGAGCAGTAGGGAGGGTCCACCTGGATTTTCCCATCATCTGTTAAACACAGAGACTATGAATTTACTGTGCGTGTTTCCTACAGGTGAATCCAGTAACAAAAACCCACCAGAGAGATGTACAGCTCCTCTTTATTCCCAGGATTGTCCACAAGAAGATCATACAATACCCCAGCATTATCAGGTAGGTGGAACTGAGGTTCATTAGAGACTTCAAACTGTGACACATTCTTTCATTTTGTGTATGCCGTTATCTGTGTTCACATTTTATATTATTGCTCACTTTGTGCACTTAGGGTGGAGAATTTATCTATGGAAGTGCTGTGGTTAAAGAGGAGGAAGAAGAGACTTATGTGAGGAGTGATCAGCAGTCTGTGGAGGAGAGTGACAGGATGAGGACATGTAAAGAGGAAGAAGAAGAGACGTATGTGAGGAGTGATCATCAGTCTATGGAGGAGGGTGACAGGATGAGGACATGTAAAGAGGAAGAAGAAGTGACGTATGTGAGGAGTGATCAGCGGTCTATGGAGGAGGGTGACAGGATGAGGACATGTAAAGAGGAAGAAGAAGAGACGTATGTGAGGAGTGATCAGCAGTCTATGGAGGAGGGTGACAGGATGAGGACATGTAAAGAGGAAGAAGAAGTGACGTATGTGAGGAGTGATCAGCAGTCTATGGAGGAGGGTGACAGGATGAGGACATGTAAAGAGGAGGAAGAAGAGACGTATGTGAGGAGTGATCAGCAGTCTATGGAGGAGAGTGACAGGATGAGGGCATGTAAAGAGGAAGAAGAAGAGACGTATGTGAGGAGTGATCAGCAGTCTATGGAGGAGGGTGACAGGATGAGGACATGTAAAGAGGAAGAAGAAGTGACGTATGTGAGGAGTGATCAGCGGTCTATGGAGGAGGGTGACAGGATGAGGACATGTAAAGAGGAAGAAGAAGTGACGTATGTGAGGAGTGATCAGCGGTCTATGGAGGAGGGTGACAGGATGAGGACATGTAAAGAGGAAGAAGAAGTGACGTATGTGAGGAGTGATCAGCAGTCTATGGAGGAGGGTGGCATGATGAGGACAAGTAAAGAGGAGGACGCTGTTACAGAGGGCAGAACAGGTGAGTAATAAGCAGTAAATATAGAATAACGTGTATCTGTATTACTGTTATGATATGATATGTCAATACTCACAGGCTGGCCATATTAGGGCTTATGCTATGTGCTCATGTTAGATTTTTGCCATCTAAAAAAACTATCATTCATGATTGTAGAGTGGCAAAGGAAAAAAAACAGAGAGATCCGGGAGCCCGATCTGGTGCAATATTGTTAGTAGTTCAGGATGTAGAGATAAGCAGTAGAGAGTATACTCACAAAATTGGCTTGCACTGGGAGGCAACCACTCGTATCCGCAGGTGGGGAATAAACCGTCTCCACTCGGCCTTTATGTCCTGAACGCTCGCTGCTCCAAAAGGTGATTGGTAGGTTGAGGAACTCGACCAAATCTCCCCTAGTACTAAAGGGGTAACAACTATCTTACAATCAAGTAGGAGGCGCCCGGGAAGAGACGTACAAGTATAAATAACACTCTTAATGGTAGTAGCCAACTATTATTGAGGTATTAAATAGTCCTACCTTCTAGATGTCCCAATGGGGATAGAGACAAATGGAGGTCATGTAAAAAAGGGTCCATTTTATTGGTGCACTTAGACAGTAAATGGGCGTCCAGATACTTGGACTCTTTACTTAACAGGCACTATTACTGACCTGAGGAAGAGGCCGTGAAACCCGTTGTCTAAGTGCACCAATAAAATTGACCCTTTTTTACATGACCCGGGCGCCTCCTACTTGCTTGTAAGATCATTCATGATTGTATTTGGTGACAGCGTACTGACAATACCAGTACAGACTCCCTGATGGATTTGGAGTTGACCCCGTGTTCTGTGGAGAGGGGGGGGGGGGGGGGATGTTCTGTGGAGAGGTGAGGTGGTAGATGTTCTGTTCTGTGGAGAGGGGAGGTGGTGGATGTTCTGTGGAGAGGTGAGGTGGTGGATGTTCTGTGGAGAGGTGAGGTGGTGGAAGTTCTGTGGAGAGGTGAGGTGGTGGAAGTTCTGTTCTGTGGAGAGGGGAGGTGGTGGATGTTCTGTTCTGTGGAGAGGGGAGGTGGTGGATGTTCTGTTCTGTGGAGAGGGAAGGTGGTGGATGTTCTGTTCTGTGGAGAGGGGAGGTGGTGGATGTTCTGTTCTGTGGAGAGGGAAGGTGGTGGATGTTCTGTTCTGTGGAGAGGGAAGGTGGTGGATGTTCTGTTCTGTGGAGAGGGGAGGTGGTGGTTGTTCTGTTCTGTGGAGAGGGGAGGTGGTGGATGTTCTGTTCTGTGGAGAGGGGAGGGGGTGGATGTTCTGTGGAGAGGGGAGGTGGTGGATGTTCTGTTCTGTGGAGAGGGAAGGTGGTGGATGTTATGTTCTGTGGAGAGGGGAGGTGGTGGATGTTCTGTTCTGTGGAGAGGGAAGGTGGTGGATGTTCTGTTCTGTGGAGAGGGGAGGTGGTGGATGTTCTGTTCTGTGGAGAGGGAAGGTGGTGGATGTTCTGTTCTGTGGAGAGGGGAGGTGGTGGATGTTCTGTTCTGTGGAGAGGGGAGGTGGTGGAAGTTCTGTCCTGTGGAGAGGGGAGGTGGTGGATGTTCTGTTCTGTGGAGAGGGAAGGTGGTGGATGTTCTGTTCTGTGGAGAGGGGAGGTGGTGGAAGTTCTGTTCTGTGGAGAGGGAAGGTGGTGGATGTTCTGTTCTGTGGAGAGGGGAGGTGGTGGATGTTCTGTTCTGTGGAGAGGGAAGGTGGTGGATGTTCTGTTCTGTGGAGAGGGAAGGTGGTGGATGTTCTGTTCTGTGGAGAGGGGAGGTGGTGGATGTTCTGTTCTGTGGAGAGGGGAGGGGGTGGATGTTCTGTTCTGTTCTGTGGAGAGGGGAGATGGTGGATGTTCTGTTCTGTGGAGAGGGGAGGTGGTGGAGGAGTGAGGAGCATCCCGCTACATCTCACAGTATAGAAATACAATGCTGATCAGGCCAGGAATCTCCAACTCTGAGAGTGACTATATTGCCACATGTAGCTATAATCACTGATTATTTCAACCAATACAATCTGCCATATGTGATTTCATTTAGCTCCACCAGTCTATAATAAGCAGATAATGGCAATTTATTTGTTTTCTTTATCTGCACAACTGGGAACAAGAGAGAGATAAAGGTACATTACAGGGGGCATATGAGTGACAGGATACAATGGTAATAAGAATGTGTAAGTGACACCACATTGCTCTACAAACATAACACAGATCTCTTGCTATAAGTACATATAACTCTGTTGTCACAAGAGTAAGAAGCCCTATTTGTCTCATCCAGCTTTACAATGTACTGTTTTTCAGTGTGTGGCCAGCGCTTTATGTGTTGGGAGGTCAATGACATGCAAATAACTCCGAGTTGTATGCAAGTGTAATGCACATTGTATGCAGCTAATCTCATTTATCAGGAAATACATTTAATTGTCTGAATTCCAAGATACATTAGACTTGCATGTAAAGCATGTTATTTTAATGTGATTGGCCGCATTTAATGAGCACAACCTTCTGCAGTTCCCTGTCAGGCTGATAACTAGTGATGGTCAGGGACTTGCTAATAACTCTTAGATGGTGCAAATTGTATGCTAATTATTTTCAAAGCTATGTAGCTTCAGCATTTGGTCCATTTCTAATCTGCATAAAGTTTGCATCAACTTGGAATTATCAGGTGCTCACTGACCATTTCTAACAATGTTCCTCCACTCAGAATCCTCTTAGCAGGAATTGACGATGTTTCTCTATTTGCAGCGCAGAGTCCCAGCATCAGGAACCTCTCAGAGACTCGTCTCTCTGTATCCACAGACTGTACAATGGATGATGATGTCATTGGACAAGAGTCTCCTGCAGATATCCCGGTTACCCCAAATATTCAACCAGACTCCCCTCACCTGTGTAACCCTGAGGGACCCCATACTCAGCACAGCTCTCCCCCTGCTGGAGGGTCTTATTCCTGTTCCACATGTGGGAAATATTTTGTATGGAAATCAGACCTTGTCTCACATGAGAGATCTCACACCAGTGAGAAGCCTTATTCATGTGCTGAGTGTGGGAATTGTTTTAGGCAGAAACTACAACTTGTCATGCATGAGAGATGTCATACTGGTGAGAAGCCCTATTCGTGTGCTGAGTGTAGGAAGTGTTTTGCACAGAAATCAAATCTCATCATTCATGAGAGATCTCACACGGTAGAGAAGTCCTATTCATGTGCTGACTGTGGGAAATGTTTTAGACTTAAATCACATCTTGTAACACATGAGAGACAACACACTGGTGAGAAGCCCCATTCATGTCCTGAGTGTGGGAAACGTTTTATTTACAAATCATATCTTGTCAGACATGAGAGATATCACACTGGTGAGAAGCCCTATTCATGTGCAGAGTGTGGGAATTGTTTTGTACAGAAATCAGACCTCGCCAAACATGAGAGATGTCATACTGGTGAAAAGCCCTATTCATGTACTGAGTGTGGGCAATGTTTTGGAGAAAAAGGAAACCTTATCTCCCATAAGAGGTCTCACACTGGCGAGAAGCCATTTTTATGTGCTGAGTGTGGGAAATGTTTTGGACAGAAAGGAGACCTTACTAGACATAAAAGATCCCACAACGGTGAAAAGCCCTATTCATGTGCTGAGTGTGGGAAATGTTTTGCACAGAAATCACACCTTGTCACACATGAGCAACTTCACACTGGTGAGAAGCCCTATTCATGCCCTGAGTGTGGGAAATGTTTTATTTACAAATCCTATCTTGTCACACATGAGAGATCTCACACTGATGAGAAACCCTTTTCATGTGCTGGGTGTGGGAAATGTTTTAGGCAGAAATCACAACTTTGCATGCATGAGAGATCTCACACTGGTGAGAAGCCCTATTCATGTGCAGAGTGTGGGAAATGTTTTGTTCAGAAATCAGATCTTGCCAAACATGAGAGATGTCATACTGGTGAAAAGCCCTATTCATGTTCTGAGTGTGGGGAATGTTTTGGAGCAAAATCAAGCCTTGTCGGACATAAGAGATCCCACACAGGTAAGAAGCCATAATTATGTGCTGAGTGTGGGAAATGTTTTGGGTTTAAAGCAAGGCTTGTGACACATAAAAAGATCTTATACTGGTGAGAAACCTAAGAAAACTAAGTGTGGGAAACATTTTAGGTATTAGGCCTCTTTAGGTATTAGGCCTCAGCTGCCGGTCACAAGTGCCATTCGGCTTTAGTTACACACAGCTTAATGGCAGCGTTTGGGAACACCCCACATGACGTTTGATACACGGCGGCTGAGATCAGAAAGCTGAATGAGCGCCTTGCAACACTGAGATGCATAGACAGTATGGAATGGAGCTGGGATCTCACAATCCAGACACTGATTGGAACCAGTGAGGATGCGGAGGGAAGAGCACAGCTGGAGCAAGAAGCAGAGGTTGCTGCTAGTTGGGCCACAGTTAGAAGGTTAGGAGTTAGCGGCACTTGTCTAGTTAGGTTTCCCGCTGGGTCCCCTAGTGCCTCCCTCTGCCACCTGCAGCACAATGGGGAACTATGACTTCCCTACAGCCGGCTTTCCTAAAGTCTTAGTAGAGAAGGAGAGTCACATTTGGGCACACACTGGGCCACATTTATCAAAGCATTACCGACAGTTTTTTCTTCTTAAACTGTCCTTACCAGCAGAGGGAACTGTTCTGCACATTGTTAAGAAGCTTCCCAATTCTTTCTTAACTGAAGGGAGAATGAGGCAGTTCTGAGAATTTTCCTTAGATTAAGAACAGCGCAGAACTGTCCTTGAATAAGAAGTGGCTAATACCACTTCTTAACGTAGCAGAGCAGGTATACACTGACACCTCATAGCTTCCTTTTTAATTTACTGCCATCTACCCACACTCATTTGTTACTGAGGTGAATTCCCCTTCACCCTGGTGATATTTATTTGTTTAAGAGAAGGAGGAGAATTGTGGACAAGTGTGTGGAGAATTGACTGGTTAGAACATTTTAAAAATGTGTGTAAAAGACAGAGCAGACATGGGGATTATTTAAGAATGGAAGTTTAGGGGAGTAATTACAGCCTGGGCTGCTCGTGTCCCAGATGAATAAACAAACAAGTAATACACTGTTGTGTTCGTTCGTCTGAGACACTGTACTAGCTCCTCCTCATTTAGAACAGTTCAGGAAGGAAACTGCACCATCTAGTGGCTTCGTAAGGTGCCTGAGACAGTTCTGCATGGCGTTCTACAAGCCTACCAGCTTTTTGTCTCAGACACTCTTGATAAATCTGGCCCACTATTCTTGGGTGTTTGTGCAGAGTTTGCAGCCTGTATGACAGCAGAAGTAACAGGCAGATGTGTGTGATTTGTGCCATACTGTCTGCTCTGAGGGGAATGCTGTGCAGGAGAGCAGTGACTGCTGGAGCAGCTAACTGAGGAAAGAGACAGCAGTACAGATCCATCAGCCACAGGGAGACAAGAGGTGCTGCTAGCTGACATTTCTCTATAGCATACTAGTCATACAAAGTATATAGAAGAAGCTATCAGACATCTTCCTGTGGGGGACGCAAAACATTAGAAATTCCACTATTGTGGTCCTATATAGGACTCCTGAAGTGAGAGGGATATGGAGGCTGCTATAGTTATTAACAATACTAGTTGCCTGTAAAACAGAATGAGGGGAGACAACTGAGAGTCCAATATAGTGTAGTAATTTATTGCACCAGGAGATAAAGAGTATGTTGATGGGAATAATACTCACCAAGCAATGTTACCCCAGAGGCATCCACTGACAGGTGGGGAGATTACATCCCACTTGGGGTAAGGAAGGGAGGGTAACACCACTGAGGGTGGACAAATAGCGGACAAAGGTGAACTCCATGAGTGACCAGGATCATTAGGGAGCCTTGCCCACAGACTCCTTACTGTTTTACGTACTGGCTTGAGCTGGGATTTGAACCCTGGTCAAAGGCTCAAATCCGACATCAATGGCAACAGCCTTACCAGTACGCTATCCAGGTGGCCAGCTGACGTTTGTAATGCTTCCTGTTTTATTGTTGTTGTCAGTGGTCTCTATAGTGATAACTGTCATTCTGACTGGTCACTGTTGTGGAAGGGTGTGAAGTCTGAGGACACACTGTGTAGGGGAGACCCATTCCTAGCTTTTCTCTTGTATTGTCCAATGTCACTTCTGAATAACTGTGTGCTACATCCCTCACATGGACAGGTTATCAGATATATTAGAAAACTGGTGCTACAAGTGATATAGCTACGTATAATAAAAATAATACTTATTGGATACGTGATGTTAGTTGTATGGGAGGGAACACTTGGAGTTTTATAAGTGTCCAATAAAAGTTTCTCTTTTGAATCTTACTGTTTGGGTCATCATCCTTGTTGGAGCCTCTGGTATATTATTTTGCTGTCACTACAGCCAGCTTTGTGTGCAGCTGATTGGAGCAATGCTGGAACGGAGAGATAAGTTACTAACCAAGTCTCTCTCCCTGCACCCATCCTTGCAAAGGTGGGAGGGGGAACCACTAGACACCGGGGAACTGTGTAGGGGAGGGAGAAAGGCCACTAGACACCAGGGAACTGTATATGGGAGGGAGGGAGCCACTACACACCAGGGATCTCTATAGGGGAGGGTGGAACTAGATACCGGGGAACTGTGTATGTGAATGGCCACTAGACACCAGGGAACTGTATAAGGGAGCATGGGAGGGGGGGGGGGACTAGATACCAGGGAATTGTGTAGGGGAGGGAGAAGGGTGGTTAGACACCAGGGAACAGTATATGGGAGGGAGGAGGGGCCAATACACACCTGGGAATTGTATGTGGGAGGGGGGAACTAGATACCAGGGAACTGTATGGGGGAGGGAGGGGGAAATAGACACCATGGGACTGTATAGGGGAGGGAGGAAGGGGCAGTAGACAACAGGAAACTTGCCAAACAGTGCTCGCTCATCACTCCCACAGATTATGGATTGTCCTGGCAAGAGCTGTGGACTTGATGAGGCTGTGTGTAGATGTAGTCGGTGGTGCGTTGGTTTGGCATGAACCCGGCTTGGCTTTTGCTGTGTGAGGAAGGAGAGAATCCTTTTATTGAAGATGATGTTAAGCACTTGAGGACCAGAGAGGTTTATACCCCCACTTCACAGCTTTAACGGTTTATTGCTTGGTCATACAACTTAGGACCCAAATTAATTTTACCTCCTTTTCTTCTCACAAATAGAGCTTTCTTTTGGTGATATATGATTGCTGCTATTTTTTTGTCTTAATTTAAACAGACCTACATTTTGTAAAAAAAATAAATGTACAGATAAGTTAATTGGCTTTCCCCTTAATTGGCCCTAGACTGGGCTATATACACTACACTATGCATACTTAGACATATGCCTATGGTAGGGATTAGATTAGGAGCTCCTCTGAGGGACAGTTAAGTGGCAAGACAATATTCTGTACAGCGCTGCGTAAGATGTCAGCGCTATGTCAACACTTACATGCTGATTTAAAGAAAAGAAAAAAACAGCCTGCCAGCTCGGATCTCTGGCTGGCAGGCTGATTGCTGGAGTCCCCTGTGCTGAATGGCAGGAAAGCACGCTCGTGTGAGCGCAAGCTCCTGTCAAATCTCGCTCCTCGCAAGACTATACTATATGGTGTCACTGAGATCTGAGCGAGACGCTGTCCCGCCGCCATCCTGCGTTAGGCGGACGGGAAGCGGTTACACAGTTTCCCCAGTACGTTGCTGACACAGATTTCTCTGTAGTTAGCTGGATCTCACCAATTGACAGGTCCCATTGTATCCAGATAATAAAAGTTAATCACATCACCTGTCAGTGGTATTAAGAGTTTAGCTTTTTTGCATTTGCACCGTGCATAATCACAGTGCAATAATGCAATGAGTCACTTCACTCACAATGTATGTGCTAGTTTAAAGGGAACCAGAGACGAATCACCCTCATGTATTTTACCATATATATCAATGGGAACATGACATTAAACACCTACCCTGCTCTCTCTTTCATTTTTCTCTGCTAAATCTGCCTGCTGTCAGACCTGATAAGAATCCCCGACTGAACATTCAGTCTGGCTTTGCCATGGAATGATTATAGCTGAGTCAGTCTTCTGTGATGTCTTTTCAAGCTCAAGCCTGCCCCCTTGTGTCTCTGATTTGCTGCTTCGAGGATAAATAGCAGGAAATCAGCGCCACAAGGGGGTAGACTTGGGCTTGAAAAGACATCACAGAAGACTGACTCAGCTATAATCATTCCGGTGAAAGGTAGACTGAATGCTCAGTCGGGGATTCTTATCAGGGCTGATAACAGGCAGATTTAGCACAGAAGAATGAAACAGAGAGCAGGGTAGGTGTTTACTGTCATGTTCCCATTGATATATTGTAAAATACATGAGGGTGCTTCGTCTCTGGTTCCCTTTAAGTGTACCTTAAGTGACATGATGAAATAGACGTGTATGTACAGTGCCAAACATAAATATAACTAGGCAGTGTTCCTTTTTTTTTTTTCTTTTACAGCCTGAAAGAGTTAACCATTCAGGTATGAAAGTGACAGTTTCTTTCCAGTTGGGACTCAGTCGGACTTTAGCTTTATCCTAACTGATAAGAAATGATAGCCATAAAACATTTCCCTGTCAGAGAATAGCTTCTTAGTGCAGGGAATAAGTTAAAAAAAGGTCAATAATGAATTTATTTTAGCTCTCTGTGACTGGGACAGACTGTGCAATTGAGCAGAGACAAAACAAATAAATCTATTTTTTTTAAGTTTTTAAACAACATAAAACTGTGGGATAGCTTAAAAAGTAATTCCATGAATAGGAGGATATATACATATGTTTATCTCATCCGTTTTTCACTTGAGGTTCACTTTAAACAGCTTCTGCTCACATTGCATCTGTGATTCAAGTTTCATGGAAACCGAGACAATTTGCATTTTGCACAAAAATTAAGGTGTGACTTTGAAGTTATTCAGATGAATTTTCATGTTATCATAATTGGTATACAGGGAAGAATAGCAAATGTGAAATTTTGCATACAAACACATAATAAAATCGCAGAAATGCACATGGAAATTTGTACAAAAAAATACAAAATTAGTAAACAGAGAATAGTGCATGTGGAACATCACACCCATAACACACGAGGACAAGTGTGAACAGCCCCTAAGCCCAGGCTGCATTATGTTTCCGGCCTGGCATTTCTGCACTGCCTTGCTCTACTTTACTTTTCCTGCAGGGGTAACTAGTTGCACAATGTTGGGGTCAGTTGTGGCTTGTTTTCCACATCTGCACAAACTGACTGACTGTCAGGATCTTCTGATGCTCCCAGGCTTAATCAAGCCCAACAGATCAATTTAGAATCGAATATTTGAATTCATTTAAACAAGCTAATCAATATGCAGGGCCAGCAGTTGCTTAGGGCCTTTAAGGCAGTTTCTGGGCTCCCCTCTCATGAGAATTGTGATCCCCGGGGTTCCTTCACAGGGTGAACTTACCTGTCTGGCCAACGCCTCTCCATCAGTCTGTGATCTCCTGTCTTCTTCCCCCTCTGGTGAGTACGGTCACTGAGAAGAGGCACTAGTAGGGATGAATTCAGGAGCTCACAGACTGATGGAAGAAGGCTCGGGCAGACAGGTGAGTTGGTTCAGCTGCCTAATACCCCGCAGGGGCCCTGGGAACCACTACTTGCTAGGGGGCTGCCAGAGGGCTCTGGTGGGGGTGGGGTGTCAGAAACAAAGGGGCCAACTAATGTCCATTGGGGGGGGGGGGGGGGGGGTTCAGGAACAAAGGAGTTACCTAATACTTCTGGGGCAAATGTGATTTTTACTTAGGGCACCATTATAGCTAGAACTGACCCCGTCTATATGACATTATGGCCCATAATCAATTTATTCACTTTTTCTCCTGCGTTTTCTCCTACGTAATATTTTCACAAATTGTCATAAAATGCCTTTTAAACCACCAGCAAGCAAGAAAATATTCGAAATAATTTTTTTACCAACTTTTAGGTACTTTATCAATTGTGAAATGCTTAAAAAATGTTTTTAAAGCGAATATGAAAATTATCTCCTAGGAGAACAAGTTCATTTTATATGGGCCAGTGTGCCATGAATTCTAACAATATGTAGGGCTGAACATAGGGATCACCTATATCCAATAAAGAGTGACATTTTACTTTAAGGAACACTTCAGGCACAGAAGGATAACTGTAAGTCTGTCATTCCAGTTACCCTTTAAGTCTGGGGTGTCAAAATCAGTCACAGAAGGGGCCAACATCTAAAATATACCAGTCTAAGTCGTGGGCCAAATTGTTTATTAATGTTTATCATTTATTGGACACTCTCAAATAAAGTGGCATAACTATGGCGACAGTGAGGCGGGGAGTCCTGGAATACCCGCCCCTCCCCCGTCTGAAGAGTAGTGCAGAGGAGCAGTTTAAAGAGAATCTGTACTCTAAAATTCTTACAATAAAAAGCATACCATTCTATTCATTCTGTTCTCCTGGGCCCCTCTGTGCTGTTTCTGCCACTCTCTGCTGCAATCCTGGCTTGTAATTGCCAGTTTTATCCAGTGTTTACAAACAAAAGACATAGCAAGTGATAGGCTGAGAGTAGCTCAGTGTGTGAGTCATACAGAGTGTGCAGGGGGCCTGGAGAGGGTGTGTATAGCTTCTATCCAATCACAAGCAGCACAGCACATTACAGCCTGATTGCCTGAGCCCGACAGAGGAGAGAAGATTAGATCATATAACAGGGGTAACACAGCCACTGTGCAAGTAGGAAAGGCTGCAGTAAGTCAGACCACATTAGAACATGTATAGGAACTTATAGGATAGAAGAAATAAGGATGAAAATTTTGTTACAGAGTCTCTTTAATACTTACCTGCCCCAGTTCTGCTTTAGGTCTCCTCTGACCTTCCTGACAGACACGTTCCATGCTGCACACCTCTGGCTCTGAATGCATGTCATGTTATCGGGAGCTGGAGGTGTGCAAGCACAGAGCATGCAGCTGCCAGGAAGAATGGAAAAGACCTGACACAGCGCTGGAGCAGGTAAATAGTTGGGTCCCAGGAGAGGGCCACATGCTAATTTGCAAGGGGTGGGGCGGGGGGGATGGTATGTTGCCAAAACCGGGCTCAAAGTGACAATGTTTTAACCAGAAACACTGTCATCCTCTGGATGGGACAGCAATGTACTGTTGCTCTTTTACTGCTCATAGTAATGCATATTTGAAGCTCTTGAGGGCCACATATAATGCTAAGAAGGGCCGCATTCGGCCCGCGGGCCTTGTGTTTGACACCTGTGCTTTAAAGGGAACCTAAACTGAGTGGAATTATTATTATTTTATTATTATTATCAAATATAATCAAAACTCTTTGGCACTGTAACATTAAAAAACAGAACAAATACATGGCTTGTCAGTATCCATGGTTGAGTGTACAGCTCGCAGATGATCAGAATAACAATTAGCAGTATGTCTAATATCTTATGAAAATTCAAGCAGAAATGCATACAGCAGTCCTGAAATGAGTGCAGCCCCTCGCATGATCCTTCTGGGAGGTGAGTACAACTGTAATTATTAGTCCTCAAATTTAAGTTTGTAGTGAGTGGTCCAATTTGACCATGTTTTCCTAAATTTTTTAGAGCATTTTTTTAGAGGCCAACATATATAAAAAAAAAAAAAAAGTTAAAAAAGTTAAGTACCTGTGTCTCTTTAAAAGACACAGAGGACGCCATCCGCGCCCTCCGTGTCGTTCCGCCGGGTCCCCGCCACTCAATAGCTGTAGTCAATAGCGGACTGCGCAGCCACGGCCAGCTCCGGCGGCCATGTTGGCAGAGGCAGGAGAGCCCGACCCGGGCCCTGCGGTCGTGACCGGTCGGGGAGGCTATTGAGTGGCGGGGACCTGGCGGAACGACACGGAGGGCATGGATGGCGTCCTCCGTGTCTTTTAAAGAGACGCAGGTACTTAACTTTTTTTTTTTATATGTTGGCCTCGTAAGTCCTTTAAAGTAGTAGGATCAGCCATACTATGCCAGGGAAAAAAACATATATAAGTAGATAAATACTTGATCTACTTACATAACACATGTATTATACTGTCCACTTTCTGATTTCAGTGAATGTTATATAGTAAATGACGAGAATTCTGTTCCTGGTGGGGGCCATGTCTTTTGCCCACAGTTAAAGCTAACTTGTGATGTCATTTCTGCCCTTTACTTTTTTTCTTGTCTCCTCCAATCGCTGAGTCGCCTCAGCCTTGCTTGTAAACACAAGTGAGTAGGGGGATCAGGTTTCAGATAAGCAGCAGACAGGGAAATAAAGGGAAGAGGAGGAATAGATTATAGATAAAAAGAACCCCCAGCATGCAATTCTTTGGCATGACTACTAAAGTGCCAGTGCTTCTTAAGTATGTGATAACTCCAAATTTATAACAGCAGAAAAAGTTTTGAAAGTTTTGAATGCAGGATTAGCAGCTTTATCACTTAATACACTCAGACCAGTTGCTGTTGAAATTAGATTTTTATGGTGACGATACCGCTTTAAGATAAACCTGTCGTATGAAGACCAGTTCCTTATGGACATAGGAGGTCCAGTCTATTTTTGTGGGGCTTAAAGGCTGTTTCCACCACAGAATTATCATTTTCCGAGCATATGCTATAAGGGACCTACAGTGGGTTGCAAAAGTATTCGGCCCCCTTGAAGTTTTCCACAGTTTGTCACATTACTGCCACAAACATGCATCAATTTTATTGGAATTCCACGTGTAAGACCAATACAAAGTGGTGTACATGTGAGAAGTGGAATGAAAATCATACATGATTCCAAACATTTTTTACAAATAAATAACTGCAAAGTGGGGTGTGCATAATTATTCGGCCCCCTTTGATCTGAGTGCAGTCAGTTGCCTATAGACATAGAGATTTAACTCAAGTGCTATTCCAAATACCTACCCGTTGAAGCTCTAGGTGTACTTGGGACCAGTAAGAAGAAATGTGTGGGCAAAGCCAGACCATATGAAAAAAACCCGCCCCCGATTGCGGACATACACCTCCCTGTTGCAGCTAGGTCAATTTTAAGCAGTCTATCTTGTGAGAGGTAACTCCTGTGCAGAAACTTTAGGGCGTTCAACCTATCCCGTGCGGTTACGTTTACTGTAATAAAGTATCCCAAGATATTTTTCCAGGCATCGAGAGTTAGGTCAGGAATATCCACTTGCCATGCGAGATATAGCTTGTCTATTTTGGTTTGGCCTTTAGGCGGAAACGTTTTATATAGGACCGAAATAACATGTCCGAGGACCTTTTTATTTCCCCCTCCGTGGTATGGGACTGCACCAGCAGTGTTCTCCCTCCCAGTGTGAATTGTGCTTTAAAAGCATGTTGTAGCTGCATATATCTAAAATACATACTGTTAGGCATGCTATTGTCCCTTTTTAAAGAAGCAAATGATTTCAGTGAATTATTTTCAACTATATCTTGAAGTTTATACACCCCTAAATCTGCCCAGGCTTTAGGATCTGGTACAGTCAAAAATTCTGGCAAAGAAGGGTTCATCCATAACGGTGTGTGCGGGGAAATTTGCCCTGGATGACTGGAGTATTTATTAACTTTTTCCCAGACTCTGACTGTTGCTAACATATTAGGTGTTGCACGGGGGATCTGCTTACTTCCTCGAAAGGGAAGGCTGGAAAGCTCCAAAAAGGACCCCATTATCTCTGCCTCTAATGCGGTCTCCGGATTGTTTGGGGACTGGTCAAACCACCATCTTACAGTAACTGCAGCAGATGCCCAGTAATGATGTTCGAAATCAGGTAATCCAATACCTCCACTATTTTGATCCAGCTGCAAGATTGATAATGCAATGCACGGGTTTTTAGGATGCCATAGAAGAGATGTGACAGCTCTATTTATACTGTGAAAGTATTTAGATGGAATAATTACTGGGCTGTTTCTGAAATAATATAAGAATTTGGGTAGCATATTCATTTTAATAGCATTTGCCCGACCTAGCAGAGATAATGGGAGAGTTTGCCATGCCTTACATTTCTGTTTCAGCTTGGATAGTATTGGTTCTAAGTTTAAATCGTAATATTCACTCTTATGTTAGCAGTATATACAGTTATACAATCTTAATATCTTTATGTCACACTGGTTGGTAATCTAGTGGGTGCAAAATATTAACAGAATCCTGTATCATCTTCATGAGGAGTGCTTGGATGAGTTCAGGGTTTAAGTGCAGTGTTTGAAAGCCCTGTAAAAGCCTTGTGGTATTGAGTTCGGTAGAAGACAAAGTCCTATGCACTCAATGTGGGGAGATGAACATGGTGTCACAGCGACACCCAGTGGCCGACTTTATAAAATGTTAACCAGAAGAAAAATTAATATAGAAAAACAGGTGCATTCAAGTTCCTTTGGTAGTAAATAGGCATTTCTTGCTAAAGGGAAGTGTAAACCCATAGTTCGGGGGTGTTATCAGCTTCCAGTGTAACTTCCCTGTAAATGCAAATAAGAGGAGTTCAGTACTTAGCGTTGTCATAGTAGGTTGAGTGTAGGCAAATCAAGGGTTTGGAAGTGCATCCAGCCATTTTGATACCTCTTCAGGTTATTCCGTGCCCGGAGCTTAGCTTTCACTTGCACAAAGGATTGTCTTTGCTTTTGGGTTTCAATCGTGTAGTCAGGAAATAGCATTATCTTAGTGTTTTCAAAGTGCAGCTCCTCAGCGCGTCGGGCAGCATCTAGAATTGCATCTCTGTCTCTAAAGTTAAGTAGCTTAAATATCACTGGCCGGGGAAGGGGGGGGGGGGTGCCCGGGGGGGCCTTGCTTGGCCGAGATTCTATGTGCCCGTTCTATAACAAAAAATGGTGAAAATGTGACCTCGGAGAAGCTTTTTGAGCAAAGTCTCAATGTATATAGGAACGTTCTTACCTTCTGACCCCTCCGGGAGCCCCAGCAGCCTAAGATTGTTTCGCCTGTTGCGATTTTCCGCATTAATAAATAAAAACCACTCAGCGAGCTTCACCTCTTATCCTAAAACCTCCAATCTACTGTGGGTATGCTGCAATAGTTAAAATGTGTACCAACATATATCAATTCAAGTTCATAACATACTATGCGCTGCCTCACAGTCCACTAAAATGAAGAAAAACAGTCCCAAATCTCACAGTTCACAAGTTTTCTTCAATCTCCAGAGACAGTGACCTCATGCAAGAAAGGGAATAGAAAAAACAGAAGATCTTCATCGCATAGGCTGCCACTAAATTGAGCAATCCTCCACCACTATGGCCCGTGCACAATTCTACAGGACACCACCATTCGTTGTGCACACCGCCACCTGTGATGACCGCTCTCACCTTGTACTATGGCTGCCCAGGCCCACAGACAGCTCATACAGCATGTAAATTCCAAACCCGATCAGATCTTCTTCTTCCACTCCCACTCACAGGCAGATTTCCCAAGAATATAAATAAAAATTCATTGCGCAGGCTGTACTGGTATTTGGGAAAGGATTACCCACTATCCAGGATGTCACCGTGCTGAAATTATGGGGGCCATCAACTCCACACTGTGTCACCCCCACCTTACGGAATCGTGCTCACCTGATAGATGGGCTGCCCAAATCACAGACAGCTCAATGGCCTATTTGCACAATCCTGCAACTCCCAGCTCTTCTACCAATTCTTGGTTCAACCTTCCCACCTCCAGACAAAATCAGCCCACTGCAACTAAATATCTTCACATAGCATAAAACCATTTAATTAAGATAATAAAAGATCAGTAGCGCTACTCACAAACATCAATAAAAAACAGCGTGTATCAATAAAGCTCCAGGACGTCTCCTAGTTGCACTGCCGCTTCCTGCCCGTTAAGCCACGCCCTACGCGTTTCGTCAATCGACTCATCATAGCCCCTGATGAGTCGATTGACGAAACGCATAGGACGTGGCTTAGCGGGCAGGAAGCGGCAGTGCAACTAGGAGACGTCCTGGAGCTTTGATACACGCTGTTTTTTATTGATGTTTGTGAGTAGCGCTACTGATCTTTTATTATCTTAATTAAATGGTTTTATGCTATGTGAAGATATTTAGTTGCAGTGGGCTGATTTTGTCTGGAGGTGGGAAGGTTGAACCAAGAATTGGTAGAAGAGCTGGGAGTTGCAGGATTGTGCAAATAGGCCATTGAGCTGTCTGTGATTTGGGCAGCCCATCTATCAGGTGAGCACGATTCCGTAAGGTGGGGGTGACACAGTGTGGAGTTGATGGCCCCCATAATTTCAGCACGGTGACATCCTGGATAGTGGGTAATCCTTTCCCAAATACCAGTACAGCCTGCGCAATGAATTTTTATTTATATTCTTGGGAAATCTGCCTGTGAGTGGGAGTGGAAGAAGAAGAAGATCTGATCGGGTTTGGAATTTACATGCTGTATGAGCTGTCTGTGGGCCTGGGCAGCCATAGTACAAGGTGAGAGCGGTCATCACAGGTGGCGGTCCATCCTCCTGTTACCAGTGAGCTAGTCGTGTGCAGATCCCTAGTCCATCCTCCTGTTACCAGTGAGCTAGTCGTGTGCAGATCCCTAGTCCGGTCTCCTGTTACCAGTGAGCTAGTCGTGTGCAGATCCCTAGTCCCGCCTCCTGTTACCAGTGAGCTAGTCGTGTGCAGATCCCTAGTCCCGCCTCCTGTTACCAGTGAGCTAGTCGTGTGCAGATCCCTAGTCCCGCCTCCTGTTACCAGTGAGCTAGTCGTGTGCAGATCCCTAGTCCTGCCTCCTGTTACCAGTGAGCTAGTCGTGCGCAGATCCCTAGTCCTGCATTCTGTTACCAGTGAGCTAGTCGTGTGCAGATCCCTAGTCCCGCCTCTCGTTACCAGCGAGCTAGTCGTGTGCAGATCCCTAGTCCCACCACCTGTTACCAGTGAGCTAGTCGTGTGCAGATCCCTAGCACCGCCTCCTGTTACCAGTGAGCTAGTCATGTGCAGATCCCTAGTCCCGCCTCCCGTTACCAGGAGAGAAGGCTGGTCTGTAAGTGCACATGAACCAGAGAAAAGTAATCACACAGCCACTCAAAGGGACTTATTCAAAAGTACACAATTTATTGAGATCTTATTTGGTACAAAATGGTTAACACCCCTCAAACAGCAAACCCCTTTACAACCAGAATGCTGGCCATACCATCAGGAGCGCTCCCGACACCACCACTCACTATACCACCTCACAATCATGCACATATTAGGATTGCATGTGTGTGTATCTTTAAGTGGGAGATACAGCTTAGCAATGAACTGCTACTGCATCAAAACAGCACTTTTAACCATCAAAGTTCTTAAATCCTTAATCCAAAACAAGCCTTTGTTATGCACAGGATACCATCATTTAAATAGCTATATTGCACTTAAACGTCCGCATAATGTCAGAGCGGCTCCCACTTACAGTTTTGGTTAGTGTAAGCAGTTCAACCGGCTAGTGTCATCAGGGCCTGTTCTAGACTTTTTGCTGCCTGTGGCAAGCTTGTGAGGATGCACCCCCAGTTTTGGAATGATCGCATAGCACCTGAAAGTTTACTCTGCTTCATTTAATGTTCTCACATGACATGCTGCAGCTCAACACAATAGCGCACTGGCTGGCTGTGAGTCTGTGACTAACAAACTGCTCACCCTCAGCCACTCCATTCCTTCTCAGTCAGGACTACAGTGCCACCTCCTTCCTTCTGCTGTGCAAGTCAAATGAAACACTTCTGCTCTCCTGCCTCCCCCCTCCTCACACTGCTGCTCTCCTGCAAGCTGCTTTTTACCAATGATGACCTCTTCACCTCGCTCTCCTCTCGCTTCTTCTCCTACTCTGACTGCATGCTGTAAGTGTAAACACAGTACAAATATGCTGCCCCTGTAATTTCTGCCTTTTAAACAATACCAGATTCCTGGCAGCCCTGCTGATCTGTTTAGCTGCAGTAGTGTCTGAATAACACCAGAAGCAAGCATGCAGCTAACCTTGTCAGATCTGACAATAATGTCAGAAACACATGATCTGCTGCATGCGTGTTCAGGGTCTATGGCTAAAAGTATTATAGGTAGAGGATCAGCAGGACTGCCAGGCAACTGGCATTGCTTAAAAGGAATTAAATATGGCAGCCTCCATATAACTTTCACTTCAATTGTCCTTTAAAGCTAAACTGAAGTGAGGAAACTCCAGGTTAGATAGTTACCATGCATAGGAAAGGCTCTGGTCCTCTCTCTGTCCCGTTGTTCCTGCACCATGTCAGGTTACAGTTATTCATCCTGCTATATCTTCTTTACTCCTCAGGCAGCCTTCAGCACATCAGATTGTACAAAAGGAAAGTGAGTGTGGCACTCCTATAAAGGACAAGATGGATCCGTGGATAGGGAGAGAGTGAGACCAAGATCCCCGCTGTATCACCTATTACACTGTTTCAACAGTCAGCCACTGACGTGTGCCTCGCTTAAGTGACAGGAAGAAAGCAAATCGTAACTGGTAACAGATAAGAAGCAGATTCAGGCACCATCCGTCATTCAGCTTGTTTATTTTCAAGACAACTTGTGCAGTTTATACATCAAACAGTTATCACCTGGTGTCCCATGGCGGGGCTGTGCGGGATGCGGTGGAGGTGGGTGCTCAGGGCTGTAGAAAGGTCGGCGACGGCCGTTTCGCGTCCATCCCCGAATAGTACATAAGACAAGCACATCCATATTGCCCATATGTGAGCTCCGACTTGCCCATACACAGTACAGATGTGCTTGTCTGCAGCACTACCCCATCCCCGAATAGTACATAAGACAAGCACATCCATATTGCCCATATGTGAGCTCCGACTTGCCCATACACAGTACAGATGTGCTTGTCTGCAGCACTACCCCATCCCCGAATAGTACATAAGACAAGCACATCCATATTGCCCATATGTGAGCTCCGACTTGCCCATACACAGTACAGATGTGCTTGTCTGCAGCACTACCCCATCCCCGAATAGTACATAAGACAAGCACATCCATATTGCCCATGTGTGAGCTCCGACTTGCCCATACACAGTACAGATGTGCTTGTCTGCAGCACTACCCCATCCCCGAATAGTACATAAGACAAGCACATCCATATTGCCCATATGTGAGCTCCGACTTGCCCATACACAGTACGGATGTGCTTGTCTGCAGCACTACCCCATCCCCGATTAGTATGTAAGACAAGCACATCCATATTGCCCATGTGTGAGCTCTGACTTGCCCATACACAGTACAGATGTGCTTGTCTGCAGCACTACCCCATCCCAGAATAGTACATAAGACAAGCACATCCATATTGCCCATGTGTGAGCTCTGACTTGCCCATACACAGTACAGATGTGCTTGTCTGCAGCACTACCCCATCCCAGAATAGTACAGTGGGTTGCAAAAGTATTCGGCCCCCTTGAAGTTTTCCACATTTTGTCACATTACTGCCACAAACATGCATCAATTTTATTGGAATTCCATGTGAAAGACCAATACAAAGTGGTGTACATGTGAGAAGTGGAACGAAAATCATACATCATTCCAAACATTTTTTACAAATAAATAACTGCAAGTGGGGTGTGCGTAATTATTCAGCCCCCTGAGTCAATACTTTGTAGAAGCACCTTTTGCTGCAATTACAGCTGCCAGTCTTTTAGGGTATGTCTCTACCAGCTTTGCACATCTAGAGACTGAAATCCTTGCCCATTCTTCTTTGCAAAACAGCTCGAGTTCAGTCAGATTAGATGGACAGCATTTGTGAACAGCAGTTTTCAGATCTTGCCACAGATTCTCGATTGGATTTAGATCTGGCCTTTGACTGGGCCATTCTAACACATAGATATGTTTTGTTTTAAACCATTCCATTGTTGCCCTGGCTTTATGTTTAGGGTCACTGTCCTGCTGGAAGGTGAACCTCCACCCCAGTCTCAAGTCTTTTGCCCATGTATGAGCTCTGACTTGCCCATACACAGTACAGATGTGCTTGTCTGCAGCACTACCCCATCCCAGAATAGTACATAAGACAAGCACATCCATATTGCCCATGTGTGAGCTCTGACTTGCCCATACACAGTACGGATGTGCTTGTCTGCAGCACTACCTCCACCCCCGAATAGTACGTAAGACAAGCACATCCATATTGCTCATGTGGGATCTCCGACTTGCCCATACACAGTATTTTGAAGGCTGTCTGAGGTGTACTGAAGAGCTAGCAGGGCAAATAACTTCCAAAGGGGAAATCTGGGAGAGACTGAGGACTGGGTAGGCTCTATGGTATCCAGAGCCTTCCCTTTGCTTAGGTGTGTATTAAATCTGAAGTGAATTTTCTCACTTCAGTTTCCCTTTAAAGGAACCCTGAACATAACTAAAAAAGTGATGCTAAAACTTGCCCAGGGCTTCCTCCCGCCCCCTGTAACCCATGACATCCCTCAGTGTCCTCTGGGCTCCCTCCTGCCCCCTGTGGTCAGTGACGTCCCTCAGTGTCGTCTGGGCTCACTCCTGCCCCCTGTAGTCCATGACGTCCCTCAGTGTCCTCTGGGCTCACTCCTGCCCCCTGTAGTCCGTGACGTCCCTCAGTGTCCTCTGGGCTCACTCCTGCCCCCTGTAGTCCGTGACGTCCCTCAGTGTCCTCTGGGCTCACTCCTGCCCCCTGTAGTCCGTGACGTCCCTCAGTGTCCTCTGGGCTCACTCCTGCCCCCTGTAGTCCGTGACGTCCCTCAGTGTCCTCTGGGCTCCCTCCTGCCCCTGTGGTCAGTGATGTTCCTCACTGTCCTCTGGGCTCCCTCCTGCCCCCTGTGGTCAGTGACGTCCCTCAGTGTCCTCTGGGCTCCCTCCTGCCCCCAGTGGTCAGTGACGTCCCTCAGTGTCCTCTGGGCTCCCTCCTGCCCCCTGTGGTCCGTGATGTCCCTCAGTGTCCTCTGGGCTCACTCCTGCCCCCTGTGGTCAGTGACATCTCTCAGTGTCCTCTGGGCTCCCTCCTGCCCCCTGTGGTCAGTGACGTCCCTCAGTGTCCTCTGGGCTCACTCCTGCCCCCTGTGGTCAGTGACGTCCCCTCAGTGTCCTCTGGGCTCCCTGCTGCCCCCTGTAGTCCGTGAGGTCCCTCAGTGTCCTCTGGGCTCACTTCTGCCCCCTGTAGTCCGTGACGTCCCTCAGTGTCCTCTGGGCTCACTCCTGCCCCCTGTAGTCCGTGACGTCCCTCAGTGTCCTCTGGGCTCACTCCTGCCCCCTGTAGTCCGTGACGTCCCTCAGTGTCCTCTGGGCTCCCTCCTGCCCCTGTGGTTAGCGATGTTCATCACTGTCCTCTGGGCTCCCTCCTGCCCCCTGTGGTCAGTGATGTCCCTCAGTGTCCTCTGGGCTCCCTCCTGCCCCCAGTGGTCAGTGACGCCCCTCAGTGTCCTCTGGGCTCCCTCCTGCCCCCTGTGGTCAGTGACGTCCCTCAGTGTCCTCTGGGCTCCCTCCTGCCCCCTGTGGTCAGTGATGTCTCTCAGTGTCCTCTGGGCTCCCTCCTGGCCCCTGTGGTCCGTGACGTCCCTCAGTGTCCTCTGGGCTCACTCCTGCCCCCTGTGGTCAGTGACATCTCTGTGTCCTCTGAGCTCCCTCCTGTGGTCAGTGACGTCCCTCAGTGTCCTCTGGGCTCCCTCCTGCCCCCTGTGGTCCATGACGTCCCTCAGTGTCCTCTGGGCTCACTCCTGCCCCCTGTAGTCCGTGACATCCCTCAGTGTCCTCTGGGCTCACACCTGCCCCCTGTAGTCCGTGACGTCCCTCAGTGTCCTCTGGGCTCCCTCCTGCCCCCTGTAGTCCGTGACGTCCCTCAGTGTCCTCTGGGCTCCCTCCTGCCCCCTGTAGTCCGTGACGTCCCTCAGTGTCCTCTGGGCTCCCTCCTGCCCCCTGTAGTCAGTGACGTCCCTCAGTGTCCTCTGGGCTCCCTCCTGCCCCCTGTGGTCAGTGACGTCCCTCAGTGTCCTCTGGGCTCCCTCCTGCCCCCTGTGGTCAGTGATGTCCCTCAGTGTCCTCTGGGCTCACTCCTGCCCCCTGTAGCCTGTGATGCCCCTCAGTGTCCTCTGGGCTCCCTCCTGCCCCCTGTAGTCCGTGATGTCCCTCAGTGTCCTCTGGGCTCACTCCTGCCCCGTGTAGCCTGTGACGTTCCTCAGTGTCCTCTGGGCTCCCTCCCGCCCCCTGTAGCTCGTGACATCCCTCAGTGTTCTCTGGGCTCCCTCCTGCCCCCTGTAGTCCGTGATGTCTCTTAGTGTCCTCTGGGCTCCCTCCTGCCCCTGTGGTTAGCGATGTTCATCACTGTCCTCTGGGCTCCCTCCTGCCCCCTGTGGTCAGTGATGTCCCTCAGTGTCCTCTGGGCTCCCTCCTGCCCCCAGTGGTCAGTGACGCCCCTCAGTGTCCTCTGGGCTCCCTCCTGCCCCCTGTGGTCAGTGACGTCCCTCAGTGTCCTCTGGGCTCCCTCCTGCCCCCTGTGGTCAGTGATGTCCCTCAGTGTCCTCTGGGCTCCCTCCTGGCCCCTGTGGTCCGTGACGTCCCTCAGTGTCCTCTGGGCTCACTCCTGCCCCCTGTGGTCAGTGACGTCTCTGTGTCCTCTGAGCTCCCTCCTGTGGTCAGTGACGTCCCTCAGTGTCCTCTGGGCTCCCTCCTGCCCCCTGTGGTCCATGACGTCCCTCAGTGTCCTCTGGGCTCACTCCTGCCCCCTGTAGTCCGTGACATCCCTCAGTGTCCTCTGGGCTCACACCTGCCCCCTGTAGTCCGTGACGTCCCTCAGTGTCCTCTGGGCTCCCTCCTGCCCCCTGTAGTCCGTGACGTCCCTCAGTGTCCTCTGGGCTCCCTCCTGCCCCCTGTAGTCCGTGACGTCCCTCAGTGTCCTCTGGGCTCCCTCCTGCCCCCTGTAGTCAGTGACGTCCCTAAGTGTCCTCTGGGCTCCCTCCTGCCCCCTGTGGTCAGTGATGTCCCTCAGTGTCCTCTGGGCTCACTCCTGCCCCCTGTAGCCTGTGATGCCCCTCAGTGTCCTCTGGGCTCCCTCCTGCCCCCTGTAGTCCGTGATGTCCCTCAGTGTCCTCTGGGCTCACTCCTGCCCCCTGTAGCCTGTGACGTTCCTCAGTGTCCTCTGGGCTCCCTCCCGCCCCCTGTAGCTCGTGACATCCCTCAGTGTTCTCTGGGCTCCCTCCTGCCCCCTGTAGTCCGTGATGTTTCTTAGTGTCCTCTAGGGCTCCCTCCTGCCCCCTGTGGTCAGTAATGTCCCTCAGTGTCCTCTGGGCTCCCTCCTGCCCCATGTAGCCTGTGACATTCCTCAGTGTCCTCTGGGCTCCCTCCCGCTCCCTGTAGCCCCTAGTTGCTGATAAGTGGCTATACTGAAAAGAAGATTCATCTCTACTGTTAAACTGTTGTGTTGCTGATCGGCCAATTAGTTGGTGCCTAAACCCCTCCCATCACCAGCAGGCCCTTGACTTGGTGCTTTTGTGGCTGCCATAGCTGTGGATATAACTGACTGCCTTTCGGCTGTATTTATTTCAGGTTAACCTCAGCCAGATCTATACGTTTCTTTGCCACTAAGAGTTTGAGTCACGGATGCTATATGCTGTATGCACTACTGTCTTGATGTGCTACTGAGTTCCTGTAGTACAAAAGTCGATTGTTTTACAACACATTAACATCAAGCTCGGGGCTGGCTGTCTGTGAATCCGGTACTATGTGGCTGTCTAACCAGTTGTTTGTTAGTTTGTTTGTATTTATATATTTTGTAGTACTAACTACTGTCAGGTCATAACAACATTTTGACATTTTTTTCCCCAAGGGGCGCCTTGTAAAAAGTCATCAGGGGTTCCCTCACCCAGAAAAGTTTGAGAACCGCTGGTATACACAGCCATGTAAGCCTGTTGTCTAGGTGATGGTTGCTGTGGGAGAGACAGTGAGCTGTGGCAGTAGGGAAGGAAAATGAACACTGAGCTGGGTTAAAAAAAAAAAAAGAAAGAAGAAAAAAGCAGAAGTGACATCACTTTTCGCATCACAGGGAAACAGTAAAGATGAGAACCTGCAGAAATATTATTTTCTTTTTTCATATCATATTTCCCCTAAATCTGACACTGAACACTTAAAACAACAGGATAGGTAAGATAAATAAGTAATATTCACTGAGTGGTTTTGTTTTATTGTTTCAGCTAATATGGACCCACTTAAATGTGTCTTATGTTTGAAGACATTTAAACTTGTGTTTTCATTGTCCACAATCAATCATTTGTATGTTCTCCGGTGTAAGTCATGCAGAGTCAAAGTAATAAGGCATTGTGAGTGTCCACTTCCTGTAAAACCTCACTTCCTGCAATATGTGTCACTTCCATGTTCCTTTGGCTTTCTGCCAAAATGCCTATAAACCGCCAAGTAAACTCTCAACAAGCACACAATATACGGTAGCAGAGCATTCAATCAGCCAATGCCACATCCTGGAAAATGCCTGACGTATGCTAGCGACCAACGCCTGCAAACGCATGCAACTGCTGGAAAAGTTGAAGGAGTCTGATATAGGCCCAGTGCACACCAAAAACCTCTAGCAGATCCACAAAATGCTAGAGGTTTTTGAAGCAGATTTCAGAGCGATTCTAGGCATGTTTAGAGAAGTTTTCTAGACATGCCTAGCGTTTTTTGGAGCATTTTTGTGTAGCAGATTTCATATATTGTTATAGTAAAGCTGTTACTGAACAGCTTCTGTAACAAAAACCGCCTGGAAAACCGCTCTGATCTAGGGTTTTTCAGAGCGGTTTTCCACTTTCCTATTCTTTAACATTGAGGCAGAAACGCCTCCGAAATAAAAAAAAATGCTGCAGCCTGGGAGTTTGCGTTTCCGCTCCGGTGTGCACCAGCCCGAAGACAGTCAAAGAGCAGCAACAATCCAATGCACTGAGGAGCATGAAAGAGTCCTTGGGATTCAGTGTAAAAATGCTGCCATTTGTGCTTTGCAAGAAGTAAAGGAAACACTGGAAAAGAACACTCATAGCCAAAACATTTCCCACACTCAACACACATGTCTCACAAGCAGTGATTTACGTCCAAAACATTTCCCACACTCAGCACATGAATAGGGCTTCTCACCAGAGTGAGATCTCTCATGAATAATAAGGTATCCTTTTTGTCCAAAACATTTCCCACACTTAGCACATGAATAGGGCTTCTCACCAGTGTGAGATCTCTCATGTCTGACAACGTCTGATTTCTGAACAAAACATTTCCCACACTCGGCACATGAATAGGGCTTCTCACCACTGTGAGATCTCTCGTGTTTGACAAGGCTTCCTTTCTGTCCAAAACATTTCCCACACTCAGCACATGAATAGGGCTTCTCACCAGTGTGACATCTCTCATGTTTGACAAGGTCTGATTTCTGGACAAAGCATTTCCCACATGCAGCACATGAATAGGACTTCTCACCACTGTGAGATCTATCATGTATTAAAAGGTGTGCTTTCTGCCTAAAACATTTCCCACACTCACCACATGAATAGGGCTTTTCACCAGTGTGAGATCTCTTATGTTTGACCAGGTCTGATTTCTGAACAAAGCATTTCCCACATGCAGCGCATGAATAGGACTTCTCACAAGTGTGCGATATCTCATGTTTGACAAGGTTTTCTTTCAGTCCAAAATCTTTCCCACACTCAGTACATGAATAGTTCTTCTCGCCAGTGTGAGATCTCTCATGTCCTACAAGGTGTGCTATATGCCCAAAACATTTCCCACACTCAGCACATGAATAGGTCTTCTCACCAGTGTGAGATCTCTCATGTCTTACAAGGTCTGATTTCTGAATAAAGCATTTCCCACACTGAGCACATGAATAGGGCTTCTCACCAGTGTGAGATCTCTCATGTGTTAAAAGGTGTCCTTTCCGCCCAAAACATTTCCCACACTCAGCACATGCATAGGACTTCCCACTAGTGTGAGATATCTCATGTGTTACAAAATTTGATTTCCATACAAAACCTTTCTTACATGTGGAAAAGGAATAAGACCCTCCAGCAGGGGGAGAGCTGTTCTGGATATGAGGCCCCTCAGGGTTAGACAGGTGAGGGGAGTTTGAGGGAATGTTTGGGGTAACTAGGATATCTGCAGGAGACTCTCGTCCAATGACATCATCATCTGTTGTACAGTCTGTGGATACAGAGAGACGAGTCTCTGAGAGGTTCCTGATGCCGGGACTTTGCGCTGCAAATAGAGAAACATCATCACTTTCTGTTAGAGAATTCTGAGGGGAGGAACAATTATCATTAGGGATGGTCAGTGAGCTGCTGATAATTCCAAATCATGCAAAATTGATGAGGATTGGAAATGGGCCAGATGCAGCATCTGCATAACTTTACATATAATTAGCATATCATTTGCACCATCTCAGAGTTATTGGCATGTCACTGACCATCGCTAGTTATCAGCCTGACTGAGAACTGCAGAATGTTGTGCTCATTACAGGCTGCCAATCACGACAATAACTTTGCCTTCCATGTCATGTAATATACCACCTTGACATAAATTTTAAAAAAGTTCAGTCCCTAAGGTAAATAATGTTGGGTACTATGGGAGGGAAATTACTGAATCTGAGAGAGCCTAAGCGCTTTGAGTCCTATGGGAGAAAAGCACTATAGAAATGTTATTGTATATTGTATTGTATATTGTACAAAAATTCAGTGTGGGGATTATTATTAAATAAAAATTAATTTTGGTGTAATTTACTATTAGGCCACAAGATGTCCTCGGTCATTATTTCCAATTCACCTAGGTAAGCACGTGAATCGGAAGAAATGCATGGCAGTGTAACAACAGGAAGATACAATGAATGCTGGCGTTTCGTAGACGCAGGTATTCATTGAATCGGGGACTTAGATTTATGAATGGGAATTGCGGTCCCATTCATTAACTTCCCCTCTAAGCGGCGGTAACGGCGGTGTGGGCGAACGGGAGCGAGCGTCGGCTGCACGGCGCTGCAGACTTGCATTCACTGCCCTGGTGCATCCTGTGAACTTTGCAGGGCCGTGAATGTACTGCACGGCGTGCATCAATTAGTTAAGCTGTTGGACATGACAGCTCAGCCCACTGCAGACAAATTACAGGCAAGCAGAGGGGAAGTGGACAGCATGCTGTGCCTGCCAGGCTGTGTGTGAGCTTATGCTGGGCAGACTGGCTGCATTACTGTGTAGCCTGGGGTGTGTAACATCTGCCCAGTGATCCCTCTGCCATATGTAGGGCGATACACAGCGTTCACTCACCGGTTCACACCGCCAGCAGACTTAACTTGCCTGTAACTGTCCCATCTCTATGACGTAATAGAGGGTGTAATAGAAATGAGACTGCGACAGGCAAGCTAAAGCTGGTGGCGGCACGGACTGGTGAGCGAACAATTTGCATCGCCCTGCATATGCTGGTGGGAGGAGCCCAAATACTTGCACCCAGCACTCGCTCTGGCGGGAAGGGGGGCCTCCACTGATCTGCACAATATGGTAGAGGCACTCCAAGGCTTACTCTTTGTTGTGACTCGAGTATAAGCCGAGACACCCACTTTAGGGCCACATTTTTGGTCTCAAAATTTCAGCTTATACTCGAGTATATACAGTAGTCACAGTTGGAGAGACCTTGCTTGATCTGCATCATATCTTTACTGTGAGATGTAGCGGGATGCTTCTCACTTATCCACCACCTCCCCTCTCCACAGAACAGAACAGGGCACTCCAAAGCCATCAGGATGTCTGTACTGTTATTGTTAGTAAGCTGTCACCCAATACAATCAGGAATATACAGTAGTTTGTTTAGATAGCAAAAATACAACACAAATACATGGCATAACCTCCAATATGGCCAGTCTGTGAGTAGTGACACAGTCATAACAGCACTACAGATACACATTATTCTATATTTACTGCTGATTACTCACCTGTTCTGCCCTCTGTAACAGTGTCCTTCTCTTTACTTGTCCTCATCATGTCACCCTCCTCCATAGACTGCTGATCACTCCTCACATACATCTCTTCTTCTTCCTTTTTAATTGTCCTCATCATGTCACCCTCCTCCATAGGCTGTTGATCACACATCACATACATCTCTTCTTCTTCCTCTTTACTTGTCCTCATCATGCCACCCTCCTCCATAGATTGCTGATCACTCCTCACATACTGCTCTTCTTCATCCTCTTTAACAACAGCACTTCCATGTATAATTTCTCCACCCTAAGGCACAAAGTGAGCAATAATGTAAAATGTGAACACAGATAACTGCATACACAGAAGGAAAGAATGTGTCACAGTTTGGTGTCTCTGGGGACCCTCAGCCCCACCTACCTGATAATGGTGGGGGACGTAGGGATCTTCTTGTGGACAATCCTGGTAATAAAGAGGACCTGTACATCTCTCTGGTGGATTTCTGTTACCGGATCCATCTGTAGGAAACACACACACTGACTGAATACATTGTGTCTATGTGTTTAGCAGATAATGTGGGGGGAGGTGTACCCTCAATACTGCTCTCCATTACAAGAAATGAAAGTCTCCTCTTACCTAGTGATGTGAGGTGCGGCTGATTCTCCTTCATGGGGTCTTTGTAGAGGTCCTTGTGTCCTTCTAGATCCTGCCACTCCTGCATGGAGAAATAGAAATCCTGACAACTTATAGGAACCTGACACACACAATGATACAGTCACCACACAGACACGCCCCTTATGTTCCTGGATAATGTCCTATAATTCCCAGCACTGCTCACCTCTCCTGTCAGCAGCTCCATCATCTTCTTGGTGGTTTCCAGAATCTTCTCCTTGTGTCCTTCAGATGTCAGGAAGTGAGGTGGGGGCACCGTGATGGTTACATGATCACCAAACTTTACTGGAGAATAACTCTGTATCGAGATACCAACAATAATGTCACAAGACACTCCCAGAATCCTCCTCACCTCCCCCATCATCTGTTTGTTTTGCTAATAGAGATAAATGTGACATCATGTGAATTCTCTTCATAATAGAGATAAATGTGACATCATGTGACCTCTCAGAATCCTCCTCACCTCTTGTTAGGCAATCAGTTGAATGGCATTTCAGCACAGAGGCACAGAACACCAGCCTCAGGCAGGACTAATATATACAATGGAGCTCTGCACATCTTTGCAGATAGCTAATTCGGGTACAGCCTCTGTCTGAAAGTGCTGCCAATTTCTCTTGCTGTACAAACTTAGCGTAAGTATACTTTTTGGCTAGCTGCATTCATGTGCTTCAATCTGCATTTAAACTTTTAAATTAGGAATTAGTACTTAATTTGCATCTGATTTGCATTCAAGGCATGTATTTAGCCCCAAGGGGGGTCTGCATGCCTCTGTTGGCTTTCATTTCAGTTTGCAGCCTGGAGCGCTGTCACTTGTTTGATGTCTAATATATACAATTGCCTAACATCATCATCCAATATCTCCAAACCAACTTATGTCTCCAAATGGGACCTTGACCCCTCTGGCGGTATTCCCGAGCTGAGCTCAGGCTGAGTGGCAGGAGCTCAAAAACCGCCACTTCTGTCTATTTCCTGGGCCTCGCACGTGATCAGCGCTAGCCAGTGGGAACAAGGCTTCTCCCCCGCGGCTGCCAGGATCCCCATTATCTCTGCTGTTCTTCCGGGGACCCAGTGGCCAATCAGGATGATGAAGCGGCGGTACATTGGGGGACAGCGTGGGGTCATGGGGGGGAGGTGAGGGGGGAAAAAAGCTGATTGGCCGAATTTGCATTATATTAAATACAGGGGGATTTATATCCAATACAATGTTGCCATTTGGTTCCTGACTGCGTCTGAGCTCAGTTGCTTGTGTGATCTGCTGACTTTTCTGCCTACCTGATACCGATTTTTGCCTGGATTTTGACTATTCTCTCTGCCTTCTGCCTGCACTGATTTTTGCCTGGACTCTGATTGATTTACTGTTGCCGAATCTTGCCGCCTGGATTTTTACTACTCTCTGCCTGCTGCCTGTACCGACCTCTGCCTGGATTTGACAACTCTCTGCCTACCGCCTGCATCGTCCTCTGTCTGCCTGTCGTCTGCTATGGCATCAGCCTCCAGAAGGCGTCTCACACCAGAAGCGCTGGTGGAGTTTGAAGCCAGCGATCTGCAGTCACTGGCGGACTCGAGTGACAGCGACTCACCTGGAGATCTGTCATCTGACCCAGGTAGCGAAAGCGACAGTGACTCCATCACCGAGATTTGTGATGTCCGTATTTGGTGCCCCACACACCTTACTCAGGCTCTGCCACTGTCCCCACCTTTACCTTCTACTGAGGAGCCTGGCCTGAAGTTAGACTGTGAACACAATCCCCTGATCTACCTGCAGCTCTTCTTCACCGATGTGGTCATTGAAAAAATAGTGGAGGAGACTAACCGCTATGCCACCCAACAACTGGCTGCTCCACAAGGGCCCTTTTCCAGGAGCAGGACATGGGAGCCGGTTACCAAACAGGACATTAGGCTCTTTTTGGGCCTAATTATTCTGCAGGGAGTGGTGGGGAAGCCCATGTAGAAATGGTATTGGACCACCAATAAACTTATTGCGACCTCTTTTTTTGAAACAATGATGTCCAAATATCACTTCAGTTTGATCATGAAGTTTTTGCACTTCTCCAACAATGACACTTTTGAGGAGTCCACCCACCCTGCGCCAAAACTTAATAAAATCTGGGAAGTGTATCAGATGGTGGTCATCAACTTCTGGAGCACTATGTACCACAGAGGGACATAAACATAGACGAGAGTCTGATGGCCTATATGGTGAGGCTGAGTTGGGTCCAGCACATAGCATCCAAGCGGGCCCGCTTTGGCGTAAAGTCATACATGCTATGTGAGTCGGCAAACGGTTACATTTGGAACACTGTATTGTACACTGACAAAGGCACCAAGTTCAACCCCAGGTTCAGCAACTACAGAGTGGCAACATCCTCTGTACTGTCTCTCATTGAGCCTTTACAGGACAAAGGCTACTGTCTGACCACTGATAATATCTACAGGTCCCCCAAACTTTTTGAGTTCCTCATAAAGCATAAGACTGATGCCTACGGCACTGTTAGGTCGTATGCTGGGAATACTCAGCTTGATTCTGAGCCATTAAGATGGCTTGGTAGTTAATTTCGGACTTGTCCGATCTCCCGCCCGATCAAATCGCCACTCAATTTCGCATTGAAGTGAATGGAAAGAGATAAGAAAAACAAGCTGAAGATAAGGGAATCGAGCGGGGAATCGTTCGAGTGGGAGAATCGAGAGGCAAAATTGAGCCGTGTAAGCCCGGCAAAACAGGCGGGAAAGGCCGTCAGCATTTAACAAGCAGAAGCTAAAAACTTGGGACATAGTTGCTTGGCAAGAGGGGAAATGCTGGCTCTCCGCTGGCGTGACAAAAAGGATGTCTGTCTCCTAAGCATAGTGCATGAAACTACAACTGTCCCCACCAGGACAAGAGGAGATAAAACAAAATCCAAAAGCCTCAGGTCGTGTTTGACTACAACAGCACCATGGGTGTTGTGGACAGAGCCGACCAGGTGGTGACTTTTTATCCTGCAGTAAGGAAGCAGCAAAAAAAAAAAAGTATTACAAAAAAGCAATTTCAGGCCAGCTTCAGTTGGTATAGTGGTTAGTGTGCTTGTCCACCGTACAGTGAGACCCAGGTTCAAATCCCAGCCAATGTGAGTTGGCTTTTATGCTACAAATCCTTAAAGGGAACCTAAACGGAGAAGGATATGGATTTTTCCTTTTAAAATAATACCAGTTGCCTGAATCGCCTGCTGATCCTGTGTCTGTAATACTTTTAGCCACAGCCCCTGAACAAGCATGCAGATCAGGTGCTCTGACTGAAGTCAGACTGGATTAGCTGCATGCTTGTTTCAGGGTGTCATTCAGCCACTATTGCAGTCACAAAGATCAGCTGGACTGCCAGGCAACTGGTATTGTTTACAGGAAACATCCATATCACTCTCAGTTAAGGTTCCCTTTAAAGGAGAACTGTAGTGAAAGGTATATGGAGGCTACCATATTGATTTCCTTTTAAGCAATACCAGTTACCTGGCTATCCTGCAGATCCTCTGCCTCCAATACGTTTAGCCCTAGACCCTGAACAAGCATGCAGCAGATCTGGTGTTTGACATTTTTGTAAGATCTGACAAGATTAGCTGCATGCTTGTTTCTGGTGTGATTCACACTACTGCAGCCAAATAGATCAGCAGGGCTGCCAGGCAACTGGTATAGCTTAAAAGGAAATCAATATGGCAGCCTCCATATACCTCTCACTACAGTTATCCTTTAAGCAACCTAATGGTTCTATTGCATTGAGCATAAATGTTAAATTTTAGGCTAGCTTCACTTACTTCTGTAGTGGTACAGTGCTTAGGGTGACGTGCCCACCACACAGTGAGATCTGGGTTCGATTCCCAGCTATGGTATGATGTATACTGGTTTTTAAAATAGTATAATTCCCTGGCAGAAGAGACCCTCCTCCCTCCAGTAGAGGGGAGGAGGGAGGAGGGACACTAATTAGTGTAGGTAGGCAAATGGTATAAAGGACCTTGCTTGGAGGAGGGAGGGTGGGCGGGTCCTCCAGCAGTGATGTGTATTTCACTCAATTAGGTGTGGCTCCAGGTATTAGAGCTTTTGAAACATGTTTTCTATCATTTTTCCAGTTGATAGAATTTTTTTAAACTTTGCCTCCCCATTGAAGTCTATTGCGGTTCGCGAACTTTTTCGCGAACCGAACCTTTCGCGGAAGTTCGCGAACAGGGTTCGCGAACCTAAAATCGGAGGTTCGGCCCATCTCTATATATTAGGTGTATATATGTACATACTGCATAATCTGCTGCCTTATTTGTACAATTTTGCTATTTTTTTTTTCAGTTTATTGATAAATGTAATTATTTCAACAATTTTGTGTTCCAGTCGTTTATTTATACACAGAATGCCTACCAGGCCTTTATTCTGATATATTTGGCGAGTTAAGACGTAAGAATTGGAGGCCTAAAATTCATGAAAAAAAAATGTACTGCTTTAGACCCATAAATCCAGACAGAAAGCCACTGCCAGGGTGGTACATGAGATATGGAAACATGTTGCTACTAGTTCCATAAGAGCATCTAAACTAGAAACAAATGATAAAGCACTAATGCGCTGGTACATGCCCCCTGACAGAAGGGCGAGATGGTGCCCTGGCAGCCCAACAAGGGCTTCTGTGGATGTGGCATGGAGAGCTACACTAGTGTAGTGCCCAGGTCCCCAACGCCCTGACGTGGCACTTCTGGGGATAAAACCACAACAGTTGTCAAAAAATCAGTTTGTCTTGTTTACACATATTCTACCAGCTTGCAGCAAGTCATTGTAGCTCCTGGAATAAAGTTCTCTCAGTATTCAACAACTTAAACCTAGGGTAAGTCATGCTGTATTTTTTACAGATCAGAGCTATCCAGGATGATAAACTTAAAGTGGATCCGAGATAAACTTTTACTCATTGCATAATGGTGTTCCTTTCATATAGTTTATAGGGCATTCCTCAAGCCAAATACTTTTTTTGTTTTGTTTTAATACTCTAATTCCCTATAAACTAAACAAGCCTCGCCCACAGCTTTTTCAGAGAGCCATGGCACTGGAAGCAAGGGCTTATGGGAGATCAGTCTCCCATAAGCAGGAGGAGGAGGTTACTAGCCATTGATTTCAGAGGCAGAGGGGAGGAGGAGAGCAGAGTGAATTTGTCACAGGCAAAGAGCTGGAGATGCTATCAGCTTTGCCTGTGTGTAGTTTACAAACAACATGGCTGCTGTCATTGTATCACAGGAAGAAATAATCATATTCTGTTGAAGCTGTTTGCAGCTAGATTTGCTGTGTAAACTATCCAAACTGTAGATAAGATATATAGACAAGTTACTTGTTATAGTTAGTTTTTCATCTCGGATCCAATCTAAACATTGTGAGCAGTTTGGTCGCCTTACTATAATAACTACTTAAGGGAGGCCCCATCCTATCACCTCACTACGGTATAGCAATATTAGCAATATATAGAGTGAGAATTCCTGATCCAATATCAGAGCCATAATCCAGCCAGGCCCACAGTTCCTTTTCTTTTGTATCTTTCCTTTCATTACTAGTGAGGGTCATGTGTAGGAGAACTCATGGGGAAGCATGTGATCAGTGTGGTCAGGTGATAGATATGTAAGTCTCTGATTTGTTAGTCATGATCATGTGCTAAAGCAGGATGTGATCATCACAGCAAATCTATCAGCTGATCAAACAAACCACATGTTTCTCCATGAGTTCTCCTAGACATGAGCATTACTTTTAATTTCCTCTGTCCTTAGTCTTTCTTTTCTTGTCTCTTTCTTACCCTCTCTGGTACTATAATAAGGCAGACATTTTGGGGCATTATACTATCTCCCCTTCAGACACAGGCAGAGCCCAGAGACAGCCCCATCACAGAATGCCTGTGGAGGTTTTAGCAGACTGCTATTGAACAACACTATCAATATTAGAGCTATAGTCCCATGCATACTGTTATGTCTGGGACTTTACACATGATATTGTGTCTCCAATGGGCTGGAAAACAATCAGTATACTAAAGGAAAGACGCCCAATCTAAAGACCTCTATAATACTGAGTCACAACTCATACCAACTCAATATGATGCCAAAAAAGTAAAATTTATTAAGGACAAAAATTCGTTAAAAAAAAAACCAATAATAAAACCACCTTCTTAATCCAAATGTAATTGGAAATCTCCATAGCAGCAACAAAATAAAGTGTCACAGTGTCTGTAAAGTGAATAATGTGCAGATAGATTGCACAGCCCTCCCATTAATGTGCAAAAAATCACACTAATAGAAAAGAATACAAAAATATCAAAAATACACAAATTACAAAAAATGTATGAAAAATCACACTTCATATATTACCAGCTGAAAGTGGCTGGGTGCAACGAGTGTAAAACCCTGAGGTGCGGATAAGTGTGCCCTATACAATGTAACAAGGATGCTGCTGCAAAACACTTTGTATATAATCTTGTTTTGCAGCAGCATCCTTGTTACATTGTATAGGGCACACTTATCCGCACCTCAGGGTTTTACACTCGTTGCACCCAGCCACTTTCAGCTGGTAATATATGAAGTGTGATTTTTCATAAATTTTTTGTAATTTGTGGATTTTTGTATTTTTGATATTTTTGTATTCTTTTCTATTAGTGTGATTTTTTTTGCACATTTATGGGAGGGCTGTGCAATCTATCTGCACATTATTCACTTTACAGACACTGTGATACTTTATTTTGTTGCTGCTATAGAGATTTCCAATTACATTTGGATTAAGAAGGTGGTTTTATTATTGTTTTTAATACATTTTTGTGTTTTAAGTCCTTAATAAACTTACTTGTTTAGCATCATATTGAGTTGGTATGAGTTGTGTCTCAGTATTATAGAGGTCTTTAGATTGGGCGTCTTTCCTTTAGTATACTGGCACTTTAAAGCGGATCCAAACCAAACATTAATTTTTAAAAAATAACATTTTTAACTCAAAATATTTAGTTGCACCACTCTAACACATACAAAGATAAATAAACACTCCTTCAAGCCTATGAGCATTTCAGTGCATGCTTTTCACCCTTCTCTTTCCATAAATAGGGTTATACAGTTGACAGCCATTAGCAATTCCTCCTTTGCTGGACACCATCTACTCCACCAGTCTGCTGGATCCTGTCCCGGCAATATGAAAGGAAGGGAGGGGTTTCTCCAATAAATGTAAAATATTTTATATTTGTCATCATGCAGCTGAAAAAATGCTGCTATTTATTATTATAATTTAGAAAATATATTTTATTTCTGAAATCTTCTATTTTTAATTTGGGTCCACTTTAAGAGACTGCTAGACGTCAGTTACCAGATATAGATGTTGCTTAAAGTGTACCAGAGATGGTAACCTAGGCTTAAGTTATACTTACCCAGGGCTTCCTCCAGCCCCATGAGCAGCGCTGAGCCCCTAGCCGTCAACTTCAACCCCTCTGTTCTAGCAATCCGACTCCCGGTAATCCGGTCAGTCGCGGGCTTCTGCATATGTGTGGCTGGGTCACGTGCGCGCCCCCAGTGCACTCCTATACCCTAATACTCCAAGGGATGGGAGCGCGACGAGGAGTGATCGCACTGCCCATCCCCGCATGCGCAGGAGGCTGCGACTCTGCGGATTACCAGGAGTCGTGGCGTCTGAATGGAGGGGGTCTAAGAAGACAGTGATAGAGCTAATGTGCTAGTAGGGCAATGATATCCAGGTTATGTGAGCGTGCTGCCCCTATGATGGAGCTAATGTGCTGGTAGAGCAGTGATATCCATGTTATGTGAGCGTGCTGCCCCTATGATGGAGTTAATGTGCTGGTAGAGCAGTGATATCCATGTTATGTGAGCATGCTGCCCCTATGATGGAGCTAATGTGTTGGTAGGGCAGTGATATCCATGTTATGTGAGCATGCTGCCCCTATGATGGAGCTAATGTGCTGGTAGGGCAGTGATATCCATGTTATGTGGGCGTGCTGCCCCTATGATGGAGCTAATGTGCTGGTAGGGCAATGATATCCATGTTATGTGAGTGTGCTGCCCCTATGATGGAGCTAATGTGCTGGTAGGGCAGTGATATCCATGTTATGTGAGCATGCTGCCCATATGATGGCGTTAATGTGCTGGTAGGGCAGTGATATCATGTTATGTGAGCGTGCTGCCCCTATGATGGAGCTAATGTGCTGGTAGAGCAGTGATATCCATGTTATGTGAGTGTGCTGCCCCTATGATGGAGCTAATGTGCTGGTAGGGCAGTGATATCCATGTTATGTGAGCATGCTGCCCCTATGATGGAGTTAATGTGTTGGTAGGGCAGTGATATCCATGTTATGTGAGCATGCTGCCCCTATGATGGAGCTAATGTGCTGGTAGGGCAGTGATATCCATATTATGTGAGTGTGCTGCCCCTATGATGGAGCTAATGTGCTGGTAGGGAAGTGATATCCATGTTATGTGAGCATGCTGCCCATATGATGGCGTTAATGTGCTGGTAGGGCAGTGATATCCATGTTATGTGAGCGTGCTGCCCCTATGATGGAGCTAATGTGCTGGTAGGGCAGTGATATCCATGTTATGTGAGCGTGCTGCCCCTATGATGGAGCTAATGTGCTGGTAGGGCAGTGATATCCATGTTATGTGAGCATGCTGCCCCTATGATGGAGCTAATGTGCTGGTAGGGCTGTGATATCCACGTTATGTGAGCATGCTGCCCCTATGATGGAGCTAATGTGCTGGTAGGGCAGTGATATCCATGTTATGTGAGTGTGCTGCCCCTATGATGGAGCTAATGCGCTGGTAGGGCAGTGATATCCATGTTATGTGAGCATGCTGCCCCTATGATGGAGCTAATGTGCTGGTAGGGCTGTGATATCCACGTTATGTGAGTGTGCTGCCCCTATGATGGAGCTAATGCGCTGGAAGGGCAGTGATATCCATGTTATGTGAGCATGCTGCCCCTATGATGGAGCTAATGTGCTGGTAGAGCAGTGATATCCATGTTATGTGAGAGTGCTGCCCCTATGATGGAGTTAATGTGCTGGTAGGGCAGTGATATCCATGTTATGTGAGCATGCTGCCCCTATGATGGAGCTAATGTGCTGGTAGGGCAGTGATATCCATGTTATGTGAGCATGCTGCCCCTATGATGGAGCTAATGTGCTGGTAGGGCAGTGATATCCATGTTATGTGAGCATGCTGCCCCTATGATGGAGCTAATGTGCTGGTAGGGCAGTGATATCCATGTTATGTGAGAGTGCTGCCCCTATGATGGGGCTAATGCGCTGGTAGGGCAGTGATATCCATGTTATGTGAGCATGCTGCCCCTATGATGGAGCTAATGTGCTGGTAGGGCAATGATATCCATGTTATGTGAGCATGCTGCCCCTATGATGGAGCTAATGCGCTGGTAGGGCAGTGATATCCATGTTATGTGAGCATGCTGCCCCTATGATGGAGCTAATGCGCTGGTAGGGCAGTGATATCCATGTTATGTGAGCGTGCTGCCCCTATGATGGAGCTAATGTGCTGGTAGGGCAGGGATATCTATGTTATGTGAGCATGCTGTCCCTATGATGGGGCTAATGTGCTGGTAGGGCAGTGATATCCGTGTTATGTGAGCGTGCTGCCCCTATGATGGAGCTAATGTGCTCGTAGGGCAGTGATATCCTTGTTATGTGAGCATGCTGCCCCTATGATGGAGCTAATGTGCTCGTAGAGCAGTGATATCCATGTCCTGATGAACTGCTCACTATTCTGTTGCAAAACTTACTGGTTGTAAAGCATGACTTCTTCCATGTATCTCTACAGCTCTGTTACTGGTGTGTGGTGCTACACAGAAGGGAGAGGATGTACCGCACTGCCTTCTATTTCATGTTTTCTCAATAAAAACTTTTTTGAAAGGTAAAAATTAGAGATAAGATTGATGTCATGTGACCTCCCAGAATCCTCCTCACCTCTCCAGTCAGCAGATAGATGATCTCCAGGGTGAGGCTGAATATCCTCTCAGTCATGTGACTCTGGTCCTCCTCCATTCTCAGTGATGTGGTCAGGTGATCTGTACAGGATGCTGCTGCCTTTTGATAGATAATAAGGGGAGGATAATTTAGGTTGTACAGTTGTCAGTGGTGAAACTACCGATACAGCATCGCCCCTGCCCCCAGCACTCCCCATTGCTGTCACTTGTGAGTGGTAGGGCCATGCAGAGCATCACAGGAAAGCATAAAAAGTTGGTTTAAAGCTACCTGTGCACTATACTCACAGTTTTGGGCTGAAACTGGTCAAATCATCGATCGGGCATGGTTTTGGCGGCACAAATTTTTTTTTCGATACAATAATAATTATCTAATTGGATGGTTGATCGGCCGGAAAATCTATAGATGTATGGTCTCCTTAAATTTAGCCCTGATGCCCCAATATTGCATGCATCACGCCCCTCTATACTGCTCCCTGGGGCCTAGTGTTTACTTACCCCCTCCCCCATATATCTTCCCTAGTGCCTCCCCAACTATCCCCTATATAGCTTCAGTGGTAGTGTTAGTGACTTCCTCCCTCATATAGCTTCCCTGGTGGTTTTAGTGGCCCCTCTCCCTTCCCATATACCCTCCCTGGTGTTGTTAGTGGCCCCATTCCTCCCCCATATAGCTTCCCTGACAGTGTTATTAGACCTCCTCTCCCATATACCTTCCCTAGTGGTGTTAGTACCACCCCCTCTACCATATACCTTCCCTAGTGGTGCTAGTGCCACCCCCTCTCCCATATACCTTCCCTAGTGGTGCTAGTGCCACCCCCTCTACCATATACCTTCCCTAGTGGTGCTAGTGCCACCCTCTCCCTTACCCATATACCTTCCCTGGTGGTTACATCACTTGGTTGAAAAATGACATCTGTCCATCAATTTCAAACATAATTAAAAAAATATCCACCATGATCCTGCAGAGTGCGTCTATCTGCTACAGCTCACCTCTCGCTCTAGTGTGTGCTTCCAGATGCCAGGCACTAGAGCGAGAGGGGAGTTGTAGTGGAAAGACACACAATGTTGGAGCTCAGCGGAGAAGCTGCTATTGCTGTGCATTCACTCTATTAGACTTACTAGGGCAGCACAGGACAGAATGGACAGAGGCACGCCAGAACACAGGGGGGCTGTTACAGGACTTGCGACCACATGCTATTTACTCTATCCCAAAAACCAGCCAGACACCAAACGTAATTTTCCAACACACAAGAAAAATAAAACAAATAAATGTAGTCATACTTTCAATGAGATCTGATCAATGCTGCCGGTGAGTCCTGGGTGGAGGAGAGTTTTTGTAGGTCTGATTATCTAATACTGGGGGGAGGGGGGGGGCATGAATATCGGTTACTGAGAGGGACCTCTGATTGCTGATATTGGGGGGACTTTGGGCCACCTAATACTGGCAGGACCTCTGGCTACTAATACTGGCAGGACCTCTGATTACCTAATACTGGGAGGACCTCTGGCTACTAATACTGGCAGGACCTCTGGCTACTAATACTGGGGGGACCTCTAATTACCTAATACTGGGGTGACCTCTGATTACCTAATACTGGGGGGGGGGGGACTTCTGATTACCTAATACTGGGGTCACTTTTGATTACCTAATACTGGGAGGACTTCTGATTACCTAATTTTTTTTTTTGGGGGGGGGGGGGGCACTCTGTGTAATACTGGGGGGGGGGGGGGGACTTCTGGTTCCCTAATACTGAGGAACATCTGTACCTAATACTGGGGGCACATGTGGCCACCAAATAGTCTATAATTATTATAATAAATCCTGCGTATATTTCATTTATTAGCCACATCCTTAACATCGCACCTACATACCTCCCAACTTTTTAAGATAAGAAAGTGGGTCACTTAAGCCACACCCCTAGCCACGCCGCCAGCACACCCCTAGTCATGCACTCATGCACACCCCTAGTCATTTTGTCACATTACTGCCACAAACATGAATTAATTTTATTGGAATTCCACGTGATAGACCAATACAAAGTGGTGTACACCTGAGAAGTGGAACAAAAATCATACAGGATTCCAAACATTTTTTACAAATAAATAACTGCAAAGTGGGGTGTGCGTAATTATTTAGCCCCCTTTGGTCTGAGCGCAGTCAGTTGCCCATAGACATTGCCTGATGAGTGCTAATGACTAAATAGAGTGCACCTGTGTGTAATCTAATGTCAGTACAAATACAGCTGCTCTGTGATGGCCTGTTTAACAATGATGCCTGATACTATTGCATGGCAACTGTATTGCTTAATTGCCTAATTGCCTCTATTGACGCCTGACTCCATCTCTGTATACAACTGATGCTTGATGCCATCTCTGCTTATCAACAGTTGTTTGATGTTGTCTCTGTTTATCAGCTGGTGCCTGATACTATTTGCATAGCAACTGTATTAAGCTGGCACCCCTACTTTATTGCAGCGGTTGATCTCCTTGCTTTCGCCACTATATTGCTGTCATTGGTAAATTGCTACACTAATGTGAGTGAATGTAGCAGGCTCTGGCAGTTTAAATTTTCTAATTTTCTAATTTTTCTCTCTGACTCTTTCCCGCGATAAACAGAGCCACTCCACTACCACCAACTACTTTTTAAACGTAATTAGAAGGCCCACACTCTTCTACTTATTGTGGGGGTCAGTGGCAGATGGCAGCTGGGACTAGACAGAGACAGAAAGTAAGGCAAACAGACAAAGAGAAAGGTCTCAGCAACTTTGGTTTTCATATTATCTCTGACACATCAAAAGTTGGCAAGATGAACAACGATAAACCATCGGCCGCACTAACTCCTCTAAAGCAAAATACAGGAATTTTGGGCCCACAGGGGTCTGTAACACCAAAAGACATAAATAAACATATAAAAAAAATTCTGAACTTTGTGACGCTTCTCAACAATCAGCAAAATCCACAAAAACACACGCTACAACTGCAGCTGCTAACCCGCAAGCTCAGCCAACCGCCCCTAGCCAGACAACCGTGGCTTACGAAAATCCCAGTGAAACGTTCTATGACGAAAAAATAAAAAGGATGTTGGAGGACTTCACGGTAAAGATTAAGGAAACGGTGGTGGAAACAGTTCAATCCTCAATAAGAGACGCTATGAGCAGCGAGCTCAAATCGATTAAGGAGGAAATGTTACAGTTGTCTGATAGGGTAGGCATCTTGGAAAAAAACTCAGAAGAGAATACTAAACATGTTGGATCTTATAATGCAGAGATAGCAACACATAAAAAGGTATTGAAAGATCTTACGCATAAAATAGACGACCTGGAGAATAGGAGTCGTAGGAACAACATTAAAATTCGTGGGCTCCCCTCATCGATTCCCTCCAAGGATTTACATGAAACTACCGCAAGGCTTTTTAAAGAGATAACCGGCAACGACTCACCATCAGGCATCATAATCGATAGAATCCACAGAATTGGTAAAGAAAAAGAAATCTCAAGCTTCAAAAGCACAGACGTCCTATGCAGAGTGCACTTTTTTCATGAAAAGGAACAGATTCTAACTAAAGCGCGCGCCCTAGGTTCTCTTAAGTTCAACGAATGGAAAATCGAGCTATTCCCAGACCTGTCCAAAAGAACAATTGATCGTAGGAGACTACTGAAACCATTGCTAGAAAAAATCAAGCAAAAGGGGGGAATCTATAAGTGGGGTTTCCCTCTTTCCCTGAGAGCCACGATTGATGGGAAGACATGCATTCTTAATGATGGAGAACCACCGCAAAAGTTCCTAAACAACCTCGGCCTACCATTGGTGACGATCCCAGGATGGGAGGACATTTAAAACGCATAGTAATTTTGTTATGTTATTTTTTTTTTTTTATGTTTGTTCTCCCTTCTCTCCTTTTTGCACTTTCTCTCACCGCTCTAAACATATTACCAAATAGGAGGAATTGTAGGCATCTTCCCTGATAAGCGGGGCTCTGTTCCAGTTGATGTCAATCAATATTGGAACAGGAAAGTCCGGTACTCTACAGCAACTCTTAGTTGTCAACCCGGACAAGACTGGCTTGTTTGTCGAAAGGTTGAATGGATGTGAGTCTTTGAATGGTATGTACGAGTGTGTTGTTGCTTATTCTGACCTGATCTGTCGACGCGGTCCCGCCCTTCTGCTCCATCTTGCGCAACCTGTACAGAGTGTACTCCCTTCTCTTCTGGCCTTAATAAATAAACCTTTAATATGACTGATAAATTAAGAATTCTTACACTTAATGTTAAAGGTGCCAACTCCGGATGTAAACGCAGAAGAATTATTGATGAATTAATAAAGAATAAAATTGACATAGCCTTTATTCAAGAAACACATTTTCAAAAGGGAAAAACCCCGAGATTCTTTGACAAAAGATATAAAGAATGGATCATTAACGTCAATGAGCAAAAAAAAACATGCGGAGTTGCGATTGCAATAAGATCTGGGATGGACTTCTGTATAAATCGCGTATACAAAGATAAAGAAGCCAGGGAACTGATAGTGTTGGGGACGGTTAATGGCAGACAAATAACATTAGCTAATGTGTATACCCCCAACAAAGGTCAAAGTGGCCTTTTTGACTAACTTCCTCAATAAAGTCAAAGATAAAGCAGTTGGTTTAACCGTTATTGGTGGGGATTTTAACCTCACGATTGATCCCAAATACGATACCTCCAAAGGGCTATCATGTATTCCCAAACGTGACATTGTTAATCTCAAAAATGAACTCAAGACCTTAAAACTTGTCGATATATGGAGAATTAAAAATCTAGACGAAAAAGACTACACTTTTTTCTCTAGCGTACATCAAAACCATTCCAGGCTAGACTACTTCCTAGTCCCTAAAGATCTTATCACTTCAGTTTCTGACGTCTCAATTGGCCATATTACTTTTTCAGACCATGCCCCCGTAATTATGACAATCTATTTAGGCCTTAAATCACCTCAGAAAAAAGTCTGGAGACTAGATAAAACGTTACTAGAGGAAGAAGACACCAGACGTCAGATAGCTGAGTCATTAAATGAATTTATTAAATTCAATTTGACGTCTGTAACGTCACCATTGATCCTCTGGGACACTTTAAAATGTGTATCTAGAGGAGTTCTGATTCTGGTAAGTAATAGGAAAAAAAAGGCAAAACAGAAAAGGATTGTTGAGCTTCTGGCCCACCTACAATCAGAAGAAGCAGAACATAAAATCTGGCCCTCATCTAAAACTTTGCTTAAGCTCACAAAGATTAAGACAGAACTAAATCAGTTGCTTGACAACAAATGTTCACAGGAGTACAAAAATTTAAAAAAACAGTTCATACACGGGAAGAACAAACCAGGTAAAATACTATCAGACCTACTCAACAAAAAACAAAGAAATAACTTCATTCACCAAATAAAAAATCAAGATGGAAGCATTGTTCAGGACACCGAAACCATAGGTAAGATATTCTCTAGTTTCTTTGAAAGTATATACAACACTGACATACCAAAACCCACAAACTCAAGAGAATATTTAGAAAATATTAACCTACCTGTCTTAGATAACAGTGACCGCGAAATGCTCGAAACACCAGTGACTGAAAGTGAATTTCTGGAAACAGTGTCTAAGCTTCAGAAGGGGAAAAGCCTGGGCCCTGACGGTTACTGCATAGAATTCTATCAGCACTTTGCTCATATTTTGGCCCCTCTTTTCTGCAACTTGGTCAATAACAAAGAAGGAACTGCTACCTTCTCAAAAGAATCTAACCAAGCTATACTAACACTTATCCCTAAAGAAGGTAAATCAAATTTAGACTGTGCAAACTTCAGGCCAATTTCACTATTAAATTGCGATGTGAAAATCTATGCAAAAATATTGGCAAATAGACTGACCAGGGTTGCCGATAGAATTCTGGGCAAACAACAATCGGGCTTTGTCAAAAATAGCCAAATTCAAGACAATATCTACGCTGCAACAAATCTGATCCATACTTGTAAAAAGAGAAAAATAGAAGCAGTTATGGTTGCAGTAGATGCAGAAAAGGCATTTGACCGTCTATCAAGGGAATTTGTCTTTGCTATATTGGAAAGATTGGGTCTGGGCCAGAACTTTATAAACAGAATAAAGAAATTATATATCAATCAAAGTGCAGGCGTCAATATAAACGGATCCGTATCCAATACTTTCAATATTAAGAATGGGGTTAGGCAAGGTTGCCCATTGTCTTCATGGCTCTTCAATTTTAGTTTAGAAGCATTTATACAACTAATTCAGAATGACAACATGGTTAAAGGAGTTAAAACAAAGACGGAGGAGATTAAAATACTTGCCTACGCCGATGATTTATTACTAACTTTGATCAAACCAATCCAATCCATCGCCAGGTGTGAGAAACTTCTCGAGGTATTCTCGTTGCACTCTAATTTTAAGATTAACCAGGTTAAAACTATAATCCTGAATTTGGGTTGTTCACATGACACCGTGAATGCTATTAAAACACACAGTAAATTTAGATGGAGTGATCAAGCAATTAAATATCTTGGTATTACCCTCACTAGAGACCCTAACGACCTGTTCACGGCTAACTTTTCTAAGACTGTTAAAGAGTACAAGGGTAAACTCCAATCATGGGATCGACCCTGTTTTAATGTCATCGGTAGGATCAGCATATTAAAAATGCTGGTTTTACCAAAACTTATTTTTCTCTTGCGGAGCCTGCCAGTGGCTATCCCCAACTCATGGTTCCAAAACTGGCATAAAATTTTTCAAAATTTTATCTGGAGTAAATCCAGACGTAGAATTAGTTATAAACTTATTTCTAGGCAGAAAGAGGAGGGAGGCCTAGCCGCACCAAACATTATAAATTACTATAGAAGTGCACACTTGGCAAGGGTCTTGGACTGGAAGATAGAATCTTCCCCCATTGGATCTGGTAAAGCTTGGTCTATCTTAGAAAAGGACGAATGTAACTTAGATTTAATTTTCTCGTGGATTCCAGTAAACATCTATAAAGTTTACTCCACTACGGATCACCCTTTGATTAAACCAACAGTAAAAACTCTTTTTTGGTTCGTCTCAAAATGGCACAAAGACACAGGCCCATCCCCACTTACCACTTTAAGGGAGAATCCAGATTTCATGCCTGGCTTGGTGAGGTCCTGGTTTTCCAGAAACACGATAAGCCCCGATACGCGCATTATCAATCTCTGGGGAAACCCTGCATTGGGGATACCTGGCATATTAAACAATCGTAGGCAAAAGGAGACTTGGGGTACAATGCAAGCGAGAAGTTTTATACATAAATTAAAATTCAAGTTTGTCAGATTAAGGAACGACCCAAATATTTTTGAAAAACATATTCTCCTTAATAAAAAAATGGACAAAGCTTTATCCAAACTTAATAGACTTATTTGCCAAGGAGAAAGGCAAAATTTTACTCCACACTATTGTACAAAATGGGAAAGAGACCTCGGCCCTTCGCTTAAAAGTAAATGGCTCACGATTTGGCATAAAAACTGGATGATCCCGGATATTGATCTCCAGCTTACCCAGTACAAGACCATTGCTAGATGGTACATTACCCCGGAACGTATACAAAAATTTTCCAAACAAAGAGAATTGTGCTGGAGGTGTGGGCAGGAGGACGGGTCCGAATTGCACATGTGGTGGGCATGTCCCATATCAAAGACCTTTTGGGATAGTATAATAAGCTTTTGTAAAAACCTGCTAGAAGGGGGCTTTAAACTTTCTCCAAGTGAAGCTATTTTTGGCATATCTGAAGCAGGCGATAGTAAAGAAAGTGCTCTAATTAAAGAGCTAGGAACAAAAGTCGCAAAAAGAATGATAGTAGAAAAATGGAAAGACTCGACTCCCCCCCCATCTCGATGACTGGTTGAGCAGAATGGATCGGTTGTGTGGCAGTGAAATCAACGGTGACACAGCAGATCACACACCTGACTTAGATTGTACTCAGTGGGTCAGATCCTATAGGGATACCTGGCTGTCAATTACAAAAAATTATATGGATAAGCAATAAGTATACATATAATAAGATGGGTTAGGGGCTACGCTGTATAACACGAGTGGGGGTAAGAGTGGAAAAGTGGGGTGGTCAGGTGGGTTGGGCCAGGTTAATATGGATGGGTTATGGGTTAAGGAAGGGTATGATTGGTTGAATGTAAGAGTTTCTGAATGTGTATACATACTCGGTTGCAAGAACAACAGGTTATTACACCTCCCTTTCATTTAAGATATAGGGGATACAGGATATGGTAAGACATGGTTAATTCTGGAATGGGGAGGGTTGCGTAAGGGAAGGGGGGAGTTTATGGTTTTTGAAGCACGCATAGACATAAATATAGTGAAATAAAGTTTCAACTATGTATGGCTCAAACAATGATGAAAGCATTTTTCAACGCTGGTTTGGGCGACCAAGCGACTAGACCATAAGCTGATAAACTTCCCATATCAAAAATGCATCTGAGTTTGAAAAAAAAAAAAAAAAAGAAAAAAAAGAAAGTGGGTCACTTAAGCCACACCCCTAGCCACGCCGCCAGCACACCCCTAGTCATGCAGTCATGCACACCCCTAGTCATTTTGTCACATTACTGCCACAAACATGAATTAATTTTATTGGAATTCCACGTGATAGACCAATACAAAGTGGTGTACACCTGAGAAGTGGAACAAAAATCATACAGGATTCCAAACATTTTTTACAAATAAATAACTGCAAAGTGGGGTGTGCGTAATTATTTAGCCCCCTTTGGTCTGAGCGCAGTCAGTTGCCCATAGACATTGCCTGATGAGTGCTAATGACTAAATAGAGTGCACCTGTGTGTAATCTAATGTCAGTACAAATACAGCTGCTCTGTGATGGCCTCAGAGGTTGTCTAAGAGAATATTGGGAGCAACAACACCATGAGGTCCAAAGAACACACCAGGCAGGTCAGGGATAAAGTTAATGAGAAATTTAAAGCAGACTTAGGCTACAAAAAGATTTCCAAAGCCTTGAACATCCCACGGAGCTCTGTTCAAGCGAACATTCAGAAATGGAAGGAGTATGGCACAACTGTAAACCTACCAAGACAAGACCGTCCACCTAAACTCACAGGCCGAACAAGGAGAGCGCTGATCAGAAATGCAGTCAAGAGGCCCATGGTGACTCTGAACGAGCTGCAGAGATCTACAGCTCAGGTGGGGGAATATGTCCATAGGACAACTATTAGTTGTGCACTGCACAAAGTTGGCCTTTATGGAAGAGTGGTAGAGAAGAAAGCCATTGTTAACAGAAAAGCATAAGAAGTCCCGTTTGCAGTTTGCCACAAGCCATGTGGGGGACACAGCAAACATGTGGAAGAAGGTGCTCTGGTCAGATGAGACCAAAATTGAACTTTTTGGCCAAAATGCAAAATGCTATGTGTGGCAGAAAACTAACACTGTACATCACTCTGAACACACCATCCCCACTGTCAAATATGGTGGTGGCAGCATCATGCTCTGGGGGTGCTTCTCTTCAGCAGGGACAAGAAAGCTGGTCAGAGTTGATGGGAAGATGGATGGAGCCAAATACAAGGCAATCTTGGAGGAAAACCTCTTGGAAAAAGAATTGAGAATGGGGCGGAGGTTCACCTTCCAGCAGGACAACGACCCTAAACATAAAGCCAGGGCAACAATGAAATGGTTTAAAACAAAACATATCCATGGCCCAGTCAAAGTCCAGATCTAAATCCAATCAAGAATCTGTGGCAAGATCTGAAAACTGCTGTTCACAAACGCTGTCAATCTAATCTGACTGAGCTGGAGCTGTTTTGCAAAGAAGAATGGGCAAGGATTTCAGTCTCTAGATGTGCAAAGCTGGTAGAGACATACCCTAAAAGACTAGCAGCTGTAATTGCAGCAAAAGGTGGTTCTACAAAGTATTGACTCAGGGGGCTGAATAATTATGCACACCCCACTTTGCAGTTATTTATTTGTAAAAAAAATGTTTGGAATGATGTATGATTTTTGTCCCACTTCTCACGTGTACACCACTTTGTGTTGGTCTTTCACGTGGAATTCCAATACAATTGATTCATGTTTGTGGCAGTAATGTGACAAAATGTGGAAAACTTCAAGGGGGCCGAATACTTTTGCAAACCACTGTATATCAATTTAAAGGATGGGAATAACGCTTAGAGTCAAACACATTTTTAGTGGAAAAATACATATATTTATATAGATCTGTATATCAGTCCTGAAAGAGGGACAAATGAGGAAGAAAGAGGGACAGGGTCCCCAAAGAGGGACTGTCCCTCCAAAAGAGGGACAGTTGTGAGCTATGCACCTATTTAGGTACATCCATCTTTTATCACAACCTGTTAAGAACATGACTCACTCAATCCCTCCCAATCTGTCCCCCTCCCCCCAGTCTGTGCTGCACTAACAGCAGTGGCTGGACAGTACACTGGATAACAGCCCTGGATTTACATCATAGGAACCTATAGGCACAGATGTCCTGGCACCCTAGACTTTGCCCTCCATGTACCTGACTGGCCCAGCTGTCACTTCTCTCTTACTTACCTCGCCCGTCATAGCTACAGATGTCCCTTAGCATTAGGTAGCCAGACATACCCTCAGTATTAAGTAGCTAGTGCTGCCCCTGGCTGAAGGGAGATGTTGTCAGTAGAATGCAGAGGGCATTGAGGAAGGAGGGAGGCACTAGGGAAGTGGAGTGAGCTGCCTTTACATCATCAAGTGCCTGTAGGCACGTGCCTACAGTGCCTTGTGGTAAATCTGGCTCTGCTGGATAAAGACACCTCCTCTGGCACAGGGGACAGGAGGTCCTATCCTGGCTGCAGCAGCAGCTGATCAGTAAAGAGGCCGGGGGTAAGACTGCCTGATGCTCCAGGGTGGCTGCTGTTTATTATCCCCATAGTGGCTGCAGCTCCCAAGCACTATGACTCCTATAGGAGAAGAGTGCTATACAAGTGTTACTGTTTATACTGAACACCAGCTTTATTTATAACAAACGCTAACACACATACAGAGACATCTGAACATGCTGCTCAATCTCACACCCATCCTTCATCCCGCACAATGCTCAACGGGGATAAATCTGCTATTTGCTAGTATAACAAAAATCATACAGTCACCTATTCCAAGAAGACGTCCTCTCCACTTCCTGTCTATGGATTCATTACTTCTTGCCTGTGCGTTCCACCTGGGAGATGTGTGGTTGCCATCTTGTGGTAAATAGGCTAACTGCAGCCTCTGTGCTGGAATCACCAGCACTGTCAATCTTTATTATTGTTCTCTGTCTCTGTACTGTCTGTAGACATCCTCATCTGAACACGAATGGGATTATAATTATTATTATTCCATAGATCACAACTGTCCCTCTTTTGGGGGGACTGTCCCTCTTTGGGAGCCCTGTCCCTCTTTCCTCCTCATTTGTCCCTCTTTCAGGACTTTGTCTCTCTTTCTATGTAATATATATATATATATATATATATATATATATATATATATATATATATATATATATATATATATATTTCTCTACTAAAAATGTGTTTGACTCTAAACTTTATTCACATCCTTTAAATTGATAAATTACTAATTTTAAAATGTTAATATGATGGAAAATGAACCAGGATATGAAAGACCAGTGTGGTTTGAACTGTAAAACAATATATTTTTCTTATTAAATCTTCATGGTATGTGTGACTAGGGGTGTGGCAGGGGCGTGGCTTAAATGTCCCTCTTTCTAATTTTAAAAAGGTGGGAGGTATGTTATTCCCCAGAGATGGAAAGCTGCCATATGGAAAGAAGTGTCAATTTCTTGCAACATACTCGTAGCTCCCTACTGTCCCTCTTTTGAAAGGAACAGTTCCCCTTTTGGAACCCAATCTCTCTGAATTATCAAACAACATATTGTTCTTATAAAATCTTTGTGGTATGTGTGACTTGGGGCGTGCCAGGGGTGTGTCAGGGCCAGGGCGTGGCTTAAGTGTCTGTATCTCAAAAGTTGGGAGGCATGGCAGACTGAGAGGAAGAGGTAGAATTACTGTAGAAATTGAAACAGCAACAGATGAGTACAATAATAACAAGACTACAATCCATGTTCGTGGACTGATTGAACACTAGAAAAAATCTACAGACATCCACGACATACCAAAAAAACAGAGAATATCCAGCTCCATGACAAATAATCTTTTATTAAGGAATGTGCTTGTAAAATTACAAAAATCACAGAGATGAGAACCACAAAGTGCGGACAATATAGCTAATATAAACACACAATAAATACCACAGGGTCTGGAGGACAATCCCTCCTAATGTGCAATACAAGCAAATAAATGAACTTAAGATGCAGCAGGTAGGAATATTAAGGTGCAATCAATGTGCAGCCACCCTAGCTAATATTACTCATATCTGCATGGCTGCAGCTGTCCAATGCGTGCTTACCCTGGAGGCAATGGTGTCCACACAGCGAGGCCCAGCTCGGTGTCTATCTAACGCGTGTCGGACGTCAGTCCTTCATCAGAGTCATTCATTGTCCTCCAGACCCTGTGGTATTTGTGTATTTATATTAGCTATATTGTCCGCACTTTGTGGTTCCCATCTCTGTGATTTTTTAAAATTGTTTTTATAAGCACATTCCTTAATAAAAGATTATTGTTATTTGTCATGGAGCTGGATATTTTCTGTTTTTTTGGTATGTCGTGGATGTCTATACATTTTTTTTACTGTAGAAATTGTCTGGACTGGGATGTCCACTTAATCCCTCATATCTCTCCTGGGACTCCCATTCTCTTCTGGCCGTGCTCCTCCCAGCAGCTATCAGACTGGTAGCCGGGAAATGGAAGTCCTCTCCTCCCTCCACCATTACTGAGCTTATGGAAAGTATCCAGGAGATCAGGTGACTGGACATGGTCACAGCTGGGATGTAGAATACAAAGGACACTGTGGACAGATTTGGTATCCTTGGTGAAGACAAGACTATTCAGGTGCCAAGTTTCATGCCGGCATCAGAAATTAGTGATGGGAAAAAAGTAAAGGAGGAAACAAATTGTGGTAATCATGTCTGCTGCTCCATGATGTAGATAATGTCACATTTATTTGAAGTTGCCTTAAAGAGACTCTGACAAAATTTGGAGCCTTATTTCTTCTATCCTACAAGTTTCGATAGCTGTTCTAATGTGCTCTGTCTTACTGCAGCCTTTCCTAGTTGCACAGTGGCTGTGTGTTATCTGTTATATGATCTAATCTTCTCTCCTCTGTCGGGTCTGTCGGGCTCAGGCAGTCAGGCTGGAATGTGCTGTGCTGCTTGTGATTGGCTAGAAGCTATACACACCCTCTCCAGGCACTCTGCACACTCTGTATGACTCACACACTGAGCTACTCTCAGCCTATCACTTGCTATGTCTTTTGTTTGTAAACACTGCATAAAAATGGCAATTACAAGCCAGGATTGCAGCAGGGAGTGGCAAAAACAGCACAGAGGGGCCCAGGAGAACATAATGAATAGAATGGCATGCTTTTTATTGTAAGAATTTTACAGTACAGATTCTCTTTAAAGCATATCTGTAGTTACACATGTAGGTACAATTATCTGTCCCCCCAAAGAGCATTATAAACTGAAGTGGACTTCCTCCCTAGGATGTCTTGATACAGAGGAGGCCAGTGCAGCACAATGCTCCTTCAAGCCACACTGGCAGCTATAACCAATAGAAATATCATCTGATATCTACATATAGAAGCTCAGGGGAGACAGAGGGTGGAGATTCTGATTGCAGGGGGAGTAGTGATATCAGGAAATGATTGTAATATTGGAAGCAGGGCTGCTTTAAGAGGTGGGTAAGGTAGATCATCATTCAGGGTGAAGCGGCAGAGAGAGAGAGAGAGAGAGAGAGAGAGAGACAGATGGGCCCACGCAGAGTGTGGAGCAGAGGGGTGGAGTAACTTATCTGTCCAGGGTCCACAGAGCACACATGCGACCCATCCTCATCTTTCTAGGTTCTGTCTCTATGTTGCCAGTGCTGTATACTAGAAACTGAAGAGTAGGGATGTTGTAAGAAGAGAGACTGTACCTACTTGTGTCCAGCAGGGGGCCTCTGCAGAGAGGGTTAAACAACCTGGATGTCCATGACCTTCTGCTGTGAGACAGGAAGTTTCAGGAGCATGAAGACAGGAGGTGATGGGAGGATGAAGCACAAAATCCAGGCTCTTCACCTTGAGCTAGGACATTTAAACACTTGTAGATTTAATGGGGAGGTGCTGGAAGGGGTGTGGCAAGCAAAACATCAAAATAAACTTCCACACACTCATGCAGATCCTCATGCGAATCCATTTACAAAATCATGCAGCAATCAATGCTGTCCCTACAGCTAAGTTGGGAGGATGGAGCACAGCAGGAGACAGGAAGTTTCGGGTGGATGGAGCACAGCATGGGATGGGAAGTGTCGGGAGGATGCAGCACAGCATGAAGCAGGAAGTGTCGGGGGGGATGGAGCACAGCGTAGGACAGGAAGTGTCGGCAGGATGGAGCACAGCATGGGACATGAGGTGTCGGGAGGATGGAGCACAGCATGGTACAGTAAGTGTCGGGGGAATGGAGCACAGCATGGGACAGGAAGTGTCGGGAGGATGCAGCACAGTATTAGACAGGAAATGTCGGGAGGATGGAGCACAGCATAGGACAGGAACTGTCGGGAGGATGGAGCACAGCATGGGACAGGAAGTGTCAGGAAGATGGAGCACAGCGTAGGACAGGAAGTGTCGGCAGGATGGAGCACAGCATGGGACATGAAGTGTCGGGAGGATGGAGCACAGCATGGGACAGGAAATGTCGGGAGGATGGAGCACAGCATAGGACAGGAAGTGTTGGGCGGATGGAGTACAGCATGGGACAGGAAGTGTCAGGGGGGATGGAGCCCAGCATGGAACAGAAAGTGTCGGGGGGATGGAGCACAGCATGGGACAGGAAGTGTCGGAGGAGATGGAGCACAGCATGGGACTGGAAGTGTCGGGGAGATGGAGCACAGCATGGGACAGGAAGTGTCGGAAGGATGGAGCACAGTATGGAGACGCACTGGTGATACAAGCTCCTGAGGAGTAGAGTTGGGCCGAACGGTTCGCCTGCGAACGGTTCCATGCGAACTTCAGTGGTTCGCGTTCGCGTCCCGCAGGCGAACCTTTGCGGAAGTTTGGTTCGCCCCATAATGCACATGGAGGGTCAACTTTGACCCTCTACATCACAGTCAGCAGGCCCAGTGTAGCCAATTAGGCTACACTAGCCCCTGGAGCCCCACCCCCCCTTATATAAGGCAGGCAGCGGCGGCCATTACGGTCACTCGTGTGCTGCCTGCGTTAGTGAGAGTAGGGCGAGCTGCTGCAGACTGTCTCTCAGGGAAAGATTAGTTAGGCTTAACTTGTTCCTGTCTGGCTGCATACCTGTTCTGTGAACCCACCACTGCATACCTGTGCTGTGAACCCACCACTGCATACTGTGCTGTGAACCCACCACTGCATACCTGTGCTGTGAACCCACCACTGCATACCTGTGCTGTGAACCCACCACTGCATACCTGTTCAGTGAACCCACCACTGCATACCTGTGCTGTGAACCCACCACTGCATACCTGTTCAGTGAACCTGCCACTGCATACCTGTTCTGTGAACCCACCACTGCATACCTGTTCTGTGAACCCACCACTGCATACCTGTTCTGTGAACCCGCCACTGCATACCTGTTCTGTTCAGTGAACCCGCCACTGCATACCTGTTGTGTTCAGTGAACCTGCCACTGCATACCTGTTCTGTGAACCTGCCACTGTATACCTGTTCTGTTCAGTGAACCCGACACTGCATACCTGTCCAGCACGGCCGTCACTACACAAACAGCTGTTTGCGGTGCGTTACACGGTGAGTTTGGTGTGTCAGTGTGAAGCAGTACCTTAATTACACTACCTGATTGATGTATACACATGCAAGATGTTTTAAAGCACTTTAGGCCTGTCATTTAGCATTCAATGTGATTTCTGCCCTTAAAACGCTGCTTTGCGTCAAATCCAGATTTTTCCCGGGGACTTTTGGGATGTATCCCACTCCGCCATGCCCCCCTCCAGGTGTTAGACCCCTTGAAACATCTTTTCCATCACTTTTGTGGCCAGCATAATTATTTTTTTTTCAAAGTTCGCATCCCCATTGAAGTCTATTGCGGTTCGCGAACTTTAACGCGAACTGAACCTTCCGCGGAAGTTCGCGAACCAGGTTCGCGAACCTAAAATCGGAGGTTCGGCCCAACTCTACTGAGGAGTCCTATGGATGAAACGCGCCCTTTTTCAAAGTTATGACATCATTAGATTTATATGCAATCATTGTCAAATTATATTGTGTTTAGACATTTTGTATAATCATTCTATGATGAGCTATATTGAGATGATGTCTCCTTAACCCCCATGTATTCTCTTACTAGGTAGAATGTTTGTAGCAGCACAGGGACAGACTTGGCTTTGCACAGTCTATATATAGGTTTGTTTATGCTTCAGTGAATGATACTGTATTATGAACCCTGAGACACTGTGGTACCCGGAAATCCTGGCAAAACATGTAAGGATCCCTCATTGAATCAAGTTTAGCATGGGGTATCACACTCACAGATGTCTCCACGCTGCTCTAGCCTTCTCCAGTGTATTGGCATACTCTGATGGAAACAACTGTCACCCACTCTCCTATGGGATTCCCTCTGTGCATGTATCGCCTCCTGTGCACATACTTGCAGGGACAATCCACATTGTGGTAGGGATGAGCAAGAACTGTTTCGCAAGTTCCATGGTGTCTAGTGGCCCCTCCTCCCACCCTCCCCTATACAGTTCCCTGGTGTCTAGGGGCCTCTCCACCATTATATATATATATATATATATATATATATATATATATATATATATACATATATATATATACACATATATATATATACATATATATATATATATATATATATATATATATATATATATATATATATATATATATAGTTCCCTGGTATCTAGATTCTCCTCCCATATACAGTTCCCTGGTGTGTAGTGGCCCCTCCTCCCTCCCTTATAAAGTTTTCTGGTATCTAGTGGCCCCTCCTGCCACCCCTATACAGTTCCCAGGTATCTAGTTTCCCATTCCTTCCCCTATATGGTTCCCTGATGTCTAGTGCACCCCCAACCCCCCTCCTTTGTCAGGCGTTATACGATACGGTCATATAAACTATAAGCGGATGTATAAAATCAAAAGCTAAGGCCTCCTACAAAAATAATGGGAGGAGTCTTACTATATTAAACGCCCAACCTTAAGTTCTTATAGCGAGTTTTTCAAGCTACTGAGTGAAAAGTCAGGACAGCTATTTACTTTTAAAATAATTAATTTAATATACAAAAGTTGTCAGAATAATTATAAATCAAATCATAGGAATCAATAACCAACAATAACATACATTTATAAAAAATGTAGAGAAAAATTAACCCAAATCAAACACAGATATTCCTAGTTGCAATTCCAGGAAGCTGAGGAAGGTCACATGTTCAGGGTATTCTATACTAGGTATGGAATCTCTAAAAATCCAAACCCCTAACTTAGTTGGCTTTGACATAATTACATTTTATAATTACCAATAATATGGAATAAGGCATCTGGCCAGGCCTGCACTGCTAACCCGATCTGGGAGTGGCCTCAAGGTTTGTAGGGCGTGAGAGTCTGGGATCCCTTCTTTCCATTCATAGGATGAGAGTGTATTTTCCTTCCAGAGTGTCTGAAAGTATGTCCCTTCTTTCAGAGGATGAGAGTGTGTGTGTGTAGAGTGTCTCATGCACCCTTAATTTATACCCCTCTAACTAACTTATAACTCCGTCCCCAGGTTAACTGGACCGAATCAAGAACTGAAAGGTGTGACTAAAGTTTAAAATTAACTAGCTCATTTAACGATCAGATTAATCAAGATAATTTTGATATCCCATTTTTTCCCATTTCTGAATGTGTAGTTTTCCAGCAAGGGGCACTTTCGTATTGCGTTCTGAGAGTATATAAAGACATTTAAACTTTGAACTCTTCCTAATCTAAAGAGCATGTTATTTATTTGACAATTCATTCCTTTTAATTCCTGAACACAAAAAACTGGTCAACAATAAGACTCAAGAAAGTTATCCCAGCAAATACGGCTCTTTAGGTCGCTTGAGTGTTTGGCCTAAGAGTTAATGATTATAACTAAAACATACATACAAGCTCTGTAGAAAATCTCAGAATTATATTCTACATTTGGTATTGATTATAAACTGACATATGATATTTAAATATATTTCATATATCACTTACACAAGAATATGAACACAATATTTATTCTATTACATGATATGTGAGAACCACTATGAACAATGAAATGTTCCTAATAGTGAATATTTTCATACAAAGAATATATCCCTTTATTCTAACTTCAAGCTGTCTTCACTTCTAACCTTTGGACGGCAAATAGAGACACTGGGGCTTCAATATTGTCCAAGGCAGAGTAAACTTTTAAGATTTGCCTAAAGAAATAGTCACATATACCTGGATCAGCATTTTGTCAGCAATCTGAACTTAGAGGAAAAGAAACTCTTTGCCTTTCTTTTTAGTGTTCAAAAGGAGCTTTATTGATAAGCGTAACAAGGTAAGCATACATATGCAAAACAACAGTAGAAAATAAATTGGCCTCCAAGAAGGCAGATCAATGATATTATACAACAGTAAGATAACAGTATATATCAGCATTAACCTAAATTAATAGTAACAACAACAACGACAACAGGTCTTCATCAGCAATAAGGAAAGATAAAGCAAAAAGAACAATCCCTGCGCTGCCTTTGATGAAGCGCGGGACACAGGAGAGGATAGACGGCAGGCCTGACAGGCGCATCTATTACCCATACACTGTAAGTGTAATATTTACCAGCAATGTCAAATCATAGTAAAAAAGTTATTGCAACAGCGGTGCGCTCCTGTTTTCTTTTTTTCTTAAGGAAAGATAAAGGTAGGTGTCGCAGTACAGACTACAGTCAGAGTATATATTGAGTGCAGCAAAGGTTTACTCTATTATGAAAGTTAGAAAAAGAGGGTATATGTTTTAGATTGACATCTTTCAAATAACAAAAAGTTGGCAAATCGTTTATACATTCATTAGTTCAGTCATAGTTCAGTCATAGTTCAGTCATAGTAGTGTTCCCTCTGTATTCAGCCCAAGGTTTCCAGACTTTTTCGAAGTGCTCCATATTATCTAAGACTTGCATTAATGCGTTGAAAGATCATTTTTTGGTCTATTTTGGTCAGGACAGTGGGGTAGTGCAGGTTTCCACTGGGTAGCAAGATATAATTTCAGAGAGGCAGCAATATGTTGGACCAATTTATGAGTGGAATATTTCATTTTATCAGGCCGATGACCTAGTAATAAAATGTTGGGGTCAGATGTGAGTGAATAGTGAGCGATTCTGGATATAGTATTAGTTATTTTGGTCCAAATCGCGGAAACTTTTGGGCATTCCCACCAGATATGGAACATTGACCAAGAGAGAGAACAACCCCTGAAACAGACCTCAGGATAGGTAGGATATATCTTAGATAGTTTTTGAAGAACTAGGTACGTTCAGAGAGATACTTCCATATTGGAAAATTGTAAGTTCCATTTTGATAGGGTTTCTAAAGAAGAGCGCCAATCTTCATTATCAAAGGGGCTGAGTAAATCAGATTCACAGTCAGCTCGGAATGGAAACTGGGCGTCCTCCGGTTGAGTATTCAGAGTAGAGTAAAGGAAAGAGACCATTCCTTTAGCTAGTGGATCAGATTGACAGAAACGTTCAAATGAGGAGATAATAATTTCTGTATTAGGATTGGTAAGAGTAGTAAGGTAATAGTAGAATTGATTACATCGGAGATTCTCTGTACGAGGAGGTTGAATTTTAGTGATCCAATTTTGTAAGGTGGGAAGTTTTCTCTGCTCTAAAACTGAGCTCAAGTTGGTAATATTTTTCGATTGCCACCAGAGGAAGGCCCGAGGTTCCAATCCGGCTATAAAGTCTGGGTTCCCCAAAAATTCGGTAAGGACTAAGGGGGAGGACTGTAATTTGAATTTGAAGCAAGATTTTCGCCAGACCTGGAGAGTATGGGTAGTAGCAGGCGAGTCAACAACAATTTTAGGAGGTATGAGTTTACGCGACTAGACCAGGGCCCCAATAGTATATGGATTTAACTCAAGTTTTCTATGTGCACCCAGGCCGGAGCACGAAATCCAGATTAGATAAGAGGCAGTTGTGCCAGCTGAGAAGCCTTGTAGTACCTAAGCAAATTAAGAACTGATAGGCCGCCATTGGTCTTGTGCCACATCATTGTAGTTTTATTAATTCTCGGTTTCTTATTTTGCCAGATAAAGTTAAAGATTGCTCTTTGGAGAGAAAGGATATCAGCTGTTTTAAGTGCAATGGGGAGTACTCTAAAAAAGTATGTAATACGAGGTAAAAGAGTTATTTTAATGGCATTGATTCTGCCAGACCAGGATATAGAGGGAACATCCCAATCCATCATATCTTGTTTGGCAATTTGGGGAGTGTAAATCCATTTATACATGGTATGATAGTTATTGGTGAGCTTTAAGATCGGCCTACTGACATTTAAATCCCTGAGTAATCTGGGCCCTGGATACATGAAAGATATGTTGCAGCTGTGTAGCAATCCCCGCATTCTCAGATCCACAGGTTCTAATAATCTAGTCATACCCAGAGTCCACTTGGAAACTTTTGGTCCCAGAGCCTTCTGTCATGCTGCCCCTACGTTTTGGAACTCTTTACCTCAACAGATCAGGACAGCTCCATCCCTGGACGTGTTTAAATCTAGACTGAAAACCCACCTGTTAAGTTTGGCATTTACAGAAATATAACTTTTGTTGTGTGAATACTTCATCCTACTACCAATTACTGAATCTAGGAGAGCCTAAGCGCTTGGAGTCCTATGGGAGAAAAGCACTATAGAAATGTTATTGTATTGTATTTATACCTAAGTATTGTATATATTGGTCACGGAATTGGAAATTAAATTTGTGTGCTATGGAAAGACCTTGAGCTGTGGCTGTGTTACAAGACATTATTTTGGTTTTGGTTACATTGACTTGCAATCCAGAAAAGCCATCAAAATGTGAACGCAAAGTAAAGAGATGAGGGATTGAGGTCAATGGATTGGTGAGTGGAAGAAGGACATCAACAAATAATGAAGGTTTAGGTTCAAGCTTGCCTGTTAGATATCCATGGATTTGTGGGTGTTTCCTCACACTTTCTGCCAGTGGCTCAATAGAGAGAGCAAATAGGGCCGGGGACAGAGGACAACCCTGCCTAGTTCTCCTAAGTATGGGAAACTGAGAAGGTACAGAACCAACAATTTTAATAGAGGCGAGTGGGTGAGAATAAAGTGATTTAATAATGTTAAGGTAGGCGCCCGTAATACCAGCGTTTTCAATGACTTTAAACATATAGGACCATTCAAGTGTGTCAAAACTTTTTCGATATCGATTGTAAGCTGAGTAAGAGGTGTTTTGGTTAAGTTGGCATGCTGAATGAGGAGAACATTTAGTCTAATGTTATCTGAAGCTTGAAGGAATGGGATAAACCCAACTTGATCCCTGTTAATTAGGGCTGGTAAGAATGTATTAAGACGGGTTACTAAAATGGCAGTGAGGAGTTTGAAATCAAAATTTAGTAAGGAGATTGGGCGAAAGTTTTTGACATTGGTGTGGTCTCTAAGTAATGTGTCATTTCAAAGATTTTGAGAATAGTAGTTGGATTTATTAGAAAGGAATCATTAGGGCGCCATTGTGGGGGACAGGTAGAAGGTTACACCAATCAAATGAAGTCAGGATCATATCATGATCAGACCAACTCAGAGGAATGTGTCTTGTGTAATGGAGAGAAGGGATCAGGTTAGTGGAGAACAGAATGTGATCTATTTTAGTGTACGTGTTATAAGGATTGAGTAAAACGTATAACCTCTTTTTGGACCATATAGCTCTCTCCATGTGTCTGAAATAGCTAAATCTTGTAAAATTTAGCTTAAAGTTTGGCGATTATGCTTTGGAGAGCCTGTCAGGGGAGGGCAAAGATTTATCTAAAGCATCATTAAGAGTTAAGTTAAAATCCCCTGCCCATATAATAGGTAGGTTAGGTAATGAGAGAATTTTAGTGTGGATATCTTGAATTGTTTGGAGGGTCTGGTCTGGAGGCGCATAGCCATTTACCAATATTATTTCTTTGGAGTGGAGTTCTCCTTGTATAATGTAGAATCTCCCTAGCGGGTCAGTAATGGCTGTGATTATTAGAAATGGAATATTATTTTTAATTAAAGTTGTAACTCCTCTGCGTTTAACTGACATTCTAGAATGGAAAAAAGTTGCGCAGTTTTTATGAAAGTATCTAGGCGTTCTTTGCCTTTCTTTTTGAGTCAGAATTACATTTGATATAAAACAGTATAAAGAAATCTATTTCTTGTAATCCATATGATAAATCAAGCATGCATGAATATGCAGGGTAACAATGGTTAATTTGCATATATTCAGCAGTGATGCACTGGGAGACATCTCAAGCTCACTCCAACCTGAATTATCGCAAATTCTTTCTGTTTTAAGAAAGCAAACGTTTGTTTTTCTTAGCATTTTAGTAAGGGGGCTTTTAGGACCATTGCAGCCCCTCACACACTCCAATGAGTTCTAGTTCACCATGAGCTTGCTGGTTAGTCTGTATGCATGAATATATAATATAAATCAGGATACACTTGCTATTATCTATAATAAAAAATGCAATCCTATAAGGTTATATTTTTAAAGGACATGAATTGTGTTTTTATTCAATTAATAAATCTCTATTAATTGTTGATAACTGAAAACCTGACACCTTATACCAGGGGTCCCCAACCTTTTTTGGCCCGGGAACCGCTTTCCTGTCCAAACACTTGTCTGGGCACCGGCTGGGGGGGGCTGGTATGTTCTTGTTGTCAGCAAGTTAGATTGGGCAGGGAACAGGGCTATGGTGCGGGCATATGGAAAACCGCTGGGCCTCAAAAACAACCTCACACAGGCACAGATGTTCCACCAGTATAAGGTAGCCCCTTCCCCAGTTTAGATGGCTAGATTTGGCCCCAGTGTTATGTAGTCCCCTCCCAAATATTGATAGCTAAATGTACCCCCAGTGTTCTGTAGCCCCCCTCCCCAGTTAGCTAGATGTGCCCCCATTGTTCTGTATCCTCTCTCCCAGGTTAGGTAGCTAGATGTGCCCCCAGCGATCTGTAGCCCCCCCCCCACCCATTTAAGGCAGCTAGATGTGCCCCCAGTGTTCTGTAGGCCCCCTCCCAGGTTAAGCAGCTAGATGTGCCCCCAGCGTTCTGTAGTCCCCCTCCCAGGTTAGGCAGCTAGATGTGCCCCCAGCGTTCTGTAGCCCCCCTCCCAGGTTAGGCAGCTAGATGTGCCCCCAGCGTTCTGTAGCACCCCACCCAGGTTAGGCATCTAGATGTGCCCCCAGCGTTCTGTAGCCCCCCTCCTAGGTTAGGCAGCTAGATGTGCCCCCAGCATTCTGTAGCACTGCACCCAGGTTAGGCAGCTAGATGTGCCCCCAGCGTTCTGTAGCCCCCCTCCCAGGTTAGGCAGCTAGATGTGCCCCCTGCATTCTGTAGCACTGCACCCAGGTTAGGCAGCTAGATGTGCCCCCAGCGTTCTGTAGCCCCCCTCCCAGGTTAGGCAGCTAGATGTGCCCCCAGCGTTCTGTAGCCCCCCTCCTAGGTTAGGCAGCTAGATGTGCCCCCAGCATTCTGTAGCCCCCCTCCCAGGTTAGGCATCTAGATGTGCCCCCAGCGTTCTGTAGCACTGCACCCAGGTTAGGCTGCTAGATGTGCCCCCAGCGTTCTGTAGCACTGCACCCAGGTTAGGCAGCTAGATGTGCCCCCAGCGTTCTGTAGCCCCCCTCCCAGGTTAGGCAGCTAGATGTGCCCCCTGCATTCTGTAGCACTGCACCCAGGTTAGGCAGCTAGATGTGCCCCCAGCATTCTGTAGCCCCCCTCCCAGGTTAGGCATCTAGATGTGCCCCCAGCGTTCTGTAGCACTGCACCCAGGTTAGGCTGCTAGATGTGCCCCCAGCGTTCTGTAGCCCCCCTCCCAGGTTAGGCAGCTAGATGTGCCCCCAGCATTCTGTAGCCCCCCTCCCAGGTTAGGCAGCTAGATGTGCCCCCAGCGTTCTGTAGCCCCCCTCCCAGGTTAGGCAGCTAGATGTGCCCCCAGCATTCTGTAGCCCCCCTCCCAGGTTAGGCTGCTAGATGTGCCCCCAGCGTTCTGTAGCCCCCCTCCCAGGTTAGGCAGCTAGATGTGCCCCCCCAGTCAGCCTTACCACCGTGGGTCCAGCATCTTCTATTTCATTTCAGTTGAGCAGCATGCAGCAGAGTTTTTCAGCATCATCGAGCTGTTCAGAGGAAGCATAACTGATGTTGTAATGAGAACAGCACCACCTCCTGACACAGAGAGAGAGAAGGAGGGAGAGGGAGAAGGAAGAGGGAGGAGGAAGGGAGGGGGAGGAGGGAGAGACCTGCGGGCCAGCACAAAACAGCCCACGGACCGCCAGTGGGCCGCGGACCCCTGCCTTACACAGTTCGTTTGTGTCTTGTGGCCTCCTACCGCTCCTATACAGTTTTCTGCTGTCTGGTAGTTCCCCCTTTGCAGAGATGGGTGCATGGAGTAAGGTTTGTTGAGCAATTTATCTCTCCATTCCAGCATTACTCTAATCGCACACTAAGCCAGCTGTAGTGATAGCAAAAAATTATTATACCAGAGGCCCTAACAAGGATAAAATGCATTAAAAAAAAAAAAAGGTACTTATCCGTTAGCCGGGCGCATCCGGCAGGTGGCGCTAATTACTATTCCCCCTCCAGGCCGACATGGATAGTAGGGAAAGCTGTAACTCTGGTGGAGTTTTGTCGCCACCTAGAGGATGCGCCCGGCTAACGGATAAGTACCAAAAAAAATGTTAAAAAAGAAGACAGCATGGACCAGTTAGATTCAAAATAGAAACTTTTATTGGACACTTATAAAGCTCCAAGTACTCCCTCCCATACAACTAATATCCCCTCTCCAATATGTATTATTATTATTATACATAGCTCTATCACTTGCAGCTGCAGTTTTCTAATATATCTGATAACCTGTCCATGTGGCCTCCAATATGAAGGATGTAGCATACAGTTATTTAGAAGTGACATTGGACAATACAAGAGAAATGCTAGGAATGTGTCTCCCCTACACAGTGTGTCCTCAGACTTTACAACCTTCCACAACTCTGACCCATCACTACTGACAGTCATCACCATAGAGACCACTGAAAAAAACAATTAAACAGGAAGCATTACAAACGTCAGCTGGTCACCTGGATAGTGTACTGGTAAGGCTGTTGCCATTGATGTGGGATTTGAGCCTTTGACCAGTGTTCAAATCCCAGCTCAAGCCAGTATGTAAACCAGTAAGGAGCCTTTGGGCAAGGCTCCCTAATGACCCTGGTCACTATCTATGTAGTGAACATCAAATGTTCGCGAACCGGCTGTTTGCACTGGGCTTCATAGACTTAATGCCGTAAAAATGTGTATGCATTATGTACTAGAGCATCTAGACACCCCAGGAACCTACACCAGGATTTTATTCATAGATTTAAGCTCTGCATTTAATACTATAATTCCATCACTGCTACACAGCAAGCTCTCCCAGCTACACATACCTGAATCAATCTGCAAATGGATAACCAATTTCTTAACCGACAGGAGACAGCAGGTTAGACTTGGGAAGCACACATCAAGCCAGTCAGTACTGGTGCACCCCAGGGCTGTGTGCTTTCCCCACTGCTCTACTCACTGTACACCAATGACTGCATCTCCACAGATCCATCTGTTAAGGTTCTGAAGTTTGCAGATGACACAACAGTAGTTGGTCTCATACAAACTGGGGATGAGTCTGCATACAGGCATGTAGTGGGACAGCTTTCCTCCTGGTGCAGCAGCAACAACTTGGAACTAAATGCTCTCAAAACCATGGAGATGATGATAGACTTTGGGAGATCTCCCCCCAGCACCTCCCCTTAACCAAAAATAGATCCACAATAACCCAGGTAGAGTCAATCAAGTTTCTTGGGTCCACAATCTTAAACAATCTAAAACAATAATACTGCCACTATCATCAAGAAAGCGCAACAGAAGATGTACCACCAATGGAAGTTTGGCCTACCTCAAAATTTAATGGTGCAGTTCTACACTGCAATCATTGAATCCACCATGACATCATCTAAGACTATATATTTTGGCTCCTGCTCAGCATTAGAAAAGGGGAGGCTGCAGCGCATCATCCAAACAGCAGAAAGGATAATTGGCTGTAGCTTACCTTCCCTGCAGGATCTTTACGCTAGCAGGTGCAGAAAGAGAACAAGCAAAATTAACTCTGACCCCTCTCACCCAGCTCACTCCATCTTCCAACGCATGCCTTCAGGAGTAAGATTCCGGTCAATCGCTACCAAAACCTCCAGACACAGGAACAGCTTTTTTCCCTCAGGCAGTAGCCATACTTAATGCTGAACCATGCTAGAGCTGCTAGGACTTGAAAGCAATCAGCACAGAACTGAAAATGATCAATTCTCACATTGCTTACTGCCACTATTCTCACGTACTGTCCTTGACTTGTAATATACATACTGTCTGTCCTTGTATTGTTTTTGCTTGGAGGAGGAGGCTCCCTATGCTAGATGATCTTTTCTATTTGGCGCTTTTACTGGCCTGATGAAGCGGGCTGAGACCCACGAAACGCGTTGCCTGTGCAAATAAAAATCCCTTGTATTAACTACAGAGGTTTCGTCATTGAGGTAAGCTACCTCATAGCACTTTTCGATTTTAAGCTGATTTTAGATGCTTTTATTACATCAGGGCGCCTCTTTCCCTTTTACGTGCTAAGTATACCCCCGAACACATCCTGTCCGAGGGGAGGTGGCAGACCACCAGTGGAGTCCCCACAGTGGACTCTGTCCCCCTTTTTCCACTAAGAGAGCGACCATCCTTCCGGTTCTGGCTAGGACCACCCCGAGTGGAGTCGGGTTTATTGTCTCCACCTGCTTCCTGTGGTTGGTTGCCCCCAGCAACCTCCCTTTGTGAGTAGTGCTTTTAATTTATTTTCTGTTATTGTGGTCATTGACATATTGCACTACTGGGCTCCCGTTTTTTGTCTCCTGTGACTTTTTCTACAGGGTGTTCATCCACCCCTACTACAATTGTTTTTGCTTGTGTTTGTTAAGCAACTGCCAAGACAAATTCCTTGTAAGTGCAAACTTATTTGGAGAAATAAATTGATTCTGATTAAATGGCAGGCAAACTGCCGCCGACTTTACCCGTTAACAGTAAAGCCCCATGACGTGCTAGAAACACCACATTGTCAGGGTATGTGGAGGAGGACAGTGGGTACAAGAATCATTTGTGGGAAATGTTTTAGTGGGGGCCGCCGACTTTAGTGATGAAAAGCAAAGCCCCCTTACTTGCTACAAACACCGAATTTGCAGGGTATGTTCAGGAGGGCATTTGGGAACAAGAGAAAAGAAAATTTCAATAAGGCCTTGCAGATTTTGAGAAAATGTATATTTTTTTATTGATTTTTTTTTTAAAGGAGTGTGGGAAATAAAAAAAATAAAAAAAATGATGTGAGGTCCCCCCTTCTGAGCCTCTTTAACCCAATGTCCCCCATGCAGGCTGGGATAGCCAGAATGCGGAGTCCCGGCCACGTGGGGCTTTGCACCCTGAGCTATACCAGCCCGCATGGTCCATGGTATGAGAGGGGGGGGGGGGCAGCCAAGCCTCCACCTCTCCCCCAGAGCCCTTGTCCAGTCTATGGACAAGGGGTTCTTCCCCACCTCCGGTGCCCCAGGAGGAGGTGGAGGTGATGATGCCCTGGGAAGGGGGGGTTCAGGGTGGCATCTGGGAGTATCTGGGGACCCCAAGATACCAGCCCCCCTCCCAGATGAAATGAGTATAGGGGTACAAAGTACCCCTTACCACAAAGGGTTAAATTAAAAATCACAACTACAAAAATCCTTTATTTTTCTTAATTAACCATACTTACCTGTACCTTGCCCCACGCCAATATCCTCTAATTTTGCAAACGTCATGAAGTTGATTGAAGAACTCCACACACCGCCGCCACACACCGCCGCTCCCCGCTCAACTCTAGTTATGCTAAGTACAGCTGGAGCTAAAGCATCTTTACATTTGGCTGCAAGGCTCCCCATTGCTCTGTTAACATGTAAAACGTGAACGTCAAACAGCCCAAATTGGCCAGGAAGTGTTCAGCCATCTCTACTGGTCACCCGTGGAGTGCACCTTTAGTGGCTGTAGCAAGGGTCGTAACTACAAATCATGGTCCCCCGCAGAAAAACCTATAAGGGGCCCCTTAATGTTCACAAACTTTCCTTTCCCTCTTCTCTGTGACCCTCCCAGCCTGGAGGCCCATCTCACAAGGGCCATAAAACAAGTGTGGCCATCAGGATCTCCCACCCATAACAAGTGTAGTCACAAAACACCTGATCTGGGGTATCAGAGAAAGGGAGGGTTAGTAGTTGGGGCCCCCCTCACACCTCTGGGGCCCCCTGCAGTCACAAGGGCTGCTCCGCCTAGTTACGTTTCGGGCCATTGACCTGAAGTACTGAGTCTGCCGGGAGAAAGCACAATATAAATTGCTCGGTCTCTTGTCAAAAGAGGGAATTAATTTGGATAAAAGCGTGGAGAGCCCTTAGTCCAGAATAAACAGCTGGAAGAAGTTTACTAACACACAGATTTTCTTTTGCTCAGTTTATATCCTCAAAAAAAAAAAAAATTTCTTCCACTGATTAATTTAATGTTATACAGGCCACTATATAATGATTTTATTGTTGTCTTAATGTCTAACCACTTCCTGCCCCATGCCCTGAAAATAAGTTACTGCACTCTCCTCTCTACAAAATTCAAGATAACACTGTTTACTTATCTCTGAGCAGATAAAAATGCTATAGAGCTGTTTAATGTACTATAGAACGGTTTACATTAAAGCTATAATGCATGAAAGTAGATATAGTGTGTTTTTTCACTTTTTTCTTATTTCCTTTTAAAATGCATAGAAAATAAGGTAATTACTAAAAAAAATAAAAAAAAAAAATAAAAAAATTACACAGTATATATATCAGCCACAAAAAGCCAAAGGTGTCCTTAAAAAAACAATATATAGATCATTAGTTGTGATAATTATTAATAAAGTTATTGCCAAAGTAATCAGAGCTGAGCTGAACTGTGAAAACGACCAGGGTAGGGAAGTGGTTAATTCATATACTTATGTCATTTCAGCGAGGGCCACTAGGTCGCAGTACAACCAGTGGGAGACTACCACACTGTACTTGTGAAGTTAAACAGCTCTGTAAATGTGTTCCTCCTTTATGACCACATAGGCCACAATAGAAATCCTCATATACAGTATATCCTTCAAAGGTTTGTTTGTCAAGTGGTGCGTGCTCACATGCGCTGGGTCATGAGCTGCTGCAGAGGGGACAGCAGGAGACTGGATGGCAGTGGGACTGCAGCGAGGGGCACAGAGACTTCTTGGGGCTGGAAGCCCCGGGTAAGTATAGCTTTATATACTGCATTCAGCTCATGTTTCCTTTAACCACTTCACACCTGAGGGGTTTTACCCCTTGACCACCAGAGCAATTTTCACCTTTCAGCGCTCCTTCCATTCATTCGTCTATAACTTTAACATTACTTATCACAATGAAATGAACTATATCTTGTTTTTTTTGCCACCAATTAGGCTTTCTTTAGGTGGGACATTATGCCAAGAATTATTTTATTCTAAATGTGTTTTAATGGGAAAATAGGAAAACATTTATTATTTTTCAGTTATTGGCCTTTATAGTTTTTAAATAATGCATGCTACTGTAATTAAAACCCATGAAATGTATTTGCCCTTTTGTCCCGGTTACAAAACCGTTTAAATTATGTCCCTATCACAATGTTTGGCGCCAATATTTTAATTGGAAATAAAAGGTGCATTTTTTTCAGTTTTGCGTCCATCCCTAATTACAAGCCCGTAGTTTATAAAGTAACAGTGTTATACCATCTTGACATTAATATTTAAAAAGTTCAGCCCCTAAGGTAACTATTTATGTATTTTTTTTAATTGTAATTTTTTTTTTTAAATTACAAAAAATAAATAAATTGGGGAGTGTGAGAGGTAAGGAGTTAATTTTGTGTGTAAAACTAATTTATTTGTATGTGAAAAATGCTTTAGGGTGTAGTTTAACTATTTGGCCACAAGATGGCCACAGTAACATTTTGTTTATGCGAGCTGCAAGCGTCCGGAAGGACGTTTGCAGGAAGTATAAAGAGGCTGGGAACTTTTTTTTTTCCCACAATGATCGCGCTGCTTATCAGAGAAGCAGTGGATCATTGCGGGGCTTAGATCAACGAACGGGAATGTATTTTCCCGTTCATTGATCTCCGGGCGAGCGGCCGGCGGTGTGTTTACGAGCGGGAGTGCGCGCTAGAGCGATCGGGAACGCGGGCAGCGGTGGGAGCGTAGAAAGTATGCATTTCTCCGTTCCTGGTGGTGAAAGGATGGAAAAAGGGACGGAGAAATGCGTATGCGTGGGGGTAAAGTGGTTAATGTATTTTATCATTGCTGGAGCCTCGGTTGTATCAAGCTTTGCTGCTTTTTGTCCACCCTCAGTGGTGTTACCCCTTCCTTCCCTACAGAAAGTGACTTCTTACACCAAGTGGGATTGGGGGTATAATCTCCCCACCTGCCAGTGGATGCCTTTGCAGTAAGTTTGCTTTGTGAGTATTTTTCCACTCAACATACTCGTTATCTCCTGGAGCAATAACTTACTACACTATATTGGATAAAAAAAATAACTATAGCAAGTAACTTGCCTATTTATCTTATCTAAAGTTTAGATAGTTTATATAGGAAATCTAGCTACCAAACAGCTTCAACAGTATATGATTATTTCTTCCTGTGATACGAGAGCAGCCATATTGTGCTTATCAATACACACAGGCAAGCTGCATCTCCAACCTCCAGCCTGTGAAAACGTCACTCCTCCCTCTTCCCCTCTCCACCACTTGCCTCTGAAATCTCTGGCTGGTAACGCCTCCTCCTTCAGGAAAAGCCTCATCCTTCCCAAACTGAAGTCCCATGAGCACTTGCTACATGGGACTCATAATGCCTAAGCGCTGCAGGAGCTGTGGGCGCGGCTTGCTTAGTTTATAGGGTATTAAAAAAAACAAAAACATATTTGGCTTGAGGAATGCCCTATAAACTATTTAAGGGGGCACAATTATGCAATGAGTAAAAGTTTATCTTAGATCCACTTTAACTACTTGCTGATCGCGTAACGCCGATGGGCGTGGCCACGGCGGTGGCCCCAGGACCGCCTGACACCGATTGGCGTAAGGTCCTGTGGGCCTGTTTTGCAAGAGATTGTGCGTGCATCCCTGCTTGGATGGCTCCGCTCCGCCTTCAGTCTCCCAGCGGCGATCGCCGCTAGGAGACTGTTAGATGGCAAAATCACAGTCTATTAACATAGTACAGCACTGCAATCTAAGGCAGTGCTGTACTGGGGACAGCCGGGTGACACCGCTGTCCCCCTGGAACACAGGAGAGCGATCGGCTCTCATAGGCTGAAGCTGTGCGGCCCTGTAGCGAGGCCTTAAAGCTGCAGTACCCAATTTAGCAAAAAATAGCCTGGTCGTTAGGGGGGTTTAACACTGCGGTCCTCAAGTGGTTAAGGAGCACAATAGTGACATTTCTATTGTTTTGAGCCCTCCCACAGAAAAACACCCAAGGGAAGTTAATTTAGTGTGTGCCCCAATGTGACTCTCCTCTTCTACAAAGATTTTAGGCAAGCCGGCTGTAGGGAAGTCATAGTTCCCCATTGTGCTGCAGGTGGCAGAGGGAGGCACTAGGGGATCCAGCGGGAAACCGAACTAGACTAGCGCCTCTAACTTTTAACATTCTGTGACCCAACTAGTACCAACTGCATCTCAGTGGTGCAAGGCACTCATTTAGCTTTCTGATCTCAGCCGCCGTGTATCAAACGTGACATATGCGGTGTTCCCCAAACGCTGTGTGTAGATGCAGCCAAATGGCACTTGTGGCCGGCAGCTGAGGCCTAATACCTAAAGAGGCCTAATGCCTAAAACGTTTCCCACACTTAGTGTAGCATATGAATATGGGTTCTCACCAGTATAAGATCTTTTTATGTGTGACAAGACTTGCTTTAAACCCAAAACATTTCCCACACCCAGCACATAATTATGGCTTCTTACCTGTGTGGGATCTCTTATGTCTGACAAGGCTTGATTTTGCTCTAAACCATTTCCCACACTCAAAACATATACTCTGCTCATCAGTGTGAAGTTGCTCATGTGTGACAAGGTGTGATTTCTGTTCAAAACATTTCCCACACTCAGCACATGAGAATGGCTTCTCACCAGTGAGACCTTTTAAGGGTGAGAAGGTTTCCTTTTTCTTCAAAACATTGCCCACACTCAGAGTACATGAATAGGGCTTTTCCCCAGTATGACATCTCTCATGTTTGACAAGTTCTGATTTCTGAACAAAACATTTCCCACACTCAGCACATGAATAGGGCTTCTCACTAGTGTGAGATCTCTCATGTTTTAAAAGATTTGATTTGTAACTAAACCATTTCCCACACTCAGGACATGAATAGGGCTTACCGCCAGTGTGAACTCTCTCGTGTGTTTTAAGGACTGATTTCTGAACAAAACATTTCCCACACTCAGGACATGAATAGGGCTTCTCACCAGTGTGAGACCTCTCATGTCTTAAAAGGTTTCCGTTCCACCCAAAACATTTCCCACACTCAGCACATGAATAGGGCTTCTCACCACTATGAGATCGCTCATGTTTGACAAGACTTCCTTTCTGCCCAAAACATTTCCCACACTCAGCACATGAATAGGGCTTCTCACCAGAGTGACATCTCTCATGTGTTTTAAGGACCGATTTCTGCCCAAAACATTTTCCACACTCAGCACATGAATAGGGCTTCTTGCCAGTGTGAGATCTCTCATGTTTGATAAGGACTGATTTCTCCCCAAAACATTTTCCACACTCAGCACATGAATAGGGCTTCTCACCAGTGTGAGATCTCTCATGTCTAACAAGTTTTGATTTCTGAACAAAACATTTCCCACACTCAGCACATGAATAGGGCTTCTCACCAGTGTGATATCGCTCATGAATAACAAGATGTGATTTCCATACAAAATATTTCCCACATGTGGAACAGGAATAAGACCCTCCTGCAAGAGGAGAGCTGTGCTGGGTATGGGGCCCCTCAGGGTTAAACAAGTGAGGGGGGTTTGGGGGAATATTTGAGGTAATCGGGATATCTGCAGGAGCCTCTTGTCCAATGCAATCATCATCCGTTGTACAGTCTGTGGATACAGAGAGACGAGTCTCTGAGGGGTTCTTGATGCCAGGACTCTGCGCTGCAAATAGAGAAACATCATCACTTCCTGTTAGAGAATTCTGAGGGGAGGAACAATTATCATTAGGGATGGTCAGTGAGCTGCTGATTATTTCAAGTTAGATTAGAAATGGACCAAATGCTGCAGCTGCATAGCTTTGCATATAATTAGTATATGATTTGCACCATCTGAGAGTTATTGGCATGTCACTGACCACTAGTTATCCAGCCTGACACAGAACTGCAGAAGGTTGTGCTCATTACAGGCGGCCTATCACATGACATTAACTTTGCTTTACATGCAAGTCTAATGTATCTTGGAATTCAGTCAATTAAAATGTATGTCTTAATAAATGTGATTAGCTGCATACAATTTGTATTACACTTGCATACAAATCGGAGTTAGTTGCATGTCATTGACCTCCCTACACATAAAGCACTGGCCACAAACTGAAAAGCGGTAAATTGTACCGATTGATGAGACAATGGATACAATGTGTTACTCTTGTGACAACAGACCTATAAGTACTTACAGCAAGACGTGTGTTATGCTTGTAGAGCAATGTGGTGTCACTTACACATTCTTATTACCATTGTATCCTCCTGTCACTCATATGCCTTCAATTAAGTATGAACTTCAATTGTGACAGCACCAATGTAGCTTGACGTGCAGCGATCAGCCCTGGAGTGCACAGGGTATTACATCAAATAGGATAGCAGGATCCGCACCGTCTAAAATCAGAATTTATTAGAACATTTAAAATCTATAACAGGCAGTACTGAGTGTGAGCCGGGTCACCATGACGCACGGCGTTTCAGAGTTTAGCTCTTTCCTCAGATGGCTGTAGCACACACTCTAACATCCAAAACCTCACTGCTGTTATATATTGCCCCAGAGAGGACCTGATGGAGGACTCCGTGAGTTCCAAAAAATTTGCATATATACATATTCATAAACCATACATATTGCACATTGTCAATGATATTCACCATAATATCAATACTTATCCAAACAAATGGAGGAGACAAGCGCCAGAGCGTAGAACATATGTACACTCAGACTTACTTTCCGTAGTAAAATCCACGGAGTTCAGTCCCTCATTGTGTACTTCTCTCTTCGCAGTGTCAGCCAATCAACAACAAGCCGACAGCGTCCGCTCGGCTTAGTCTCTCCTCCTCCAGCCGCTAGCCAATCGCTTGTGCGGCTACAACGTCCGCCCAAAGACTTAAACCATGCGTACGTAATGACGCCTGACCGCATGTAAAGACGCATGGAGACGCCCACACCCCCGCTAGCCAATGAAAATAAGAGCGACAGCGTCCGCTCTGAAGCAGGTAAACACAAGCACGTGTATTAAACTGCATAAACCCGGCGGCAGATGGCTGTGCGAGCGTCCCCAACCGCCCCCCTGCTCGTCAGAAACGCCATAGAAATGCAACAATGTAGCCTTTAAAGTCAATCGGCCTGGAAGTACACCCTACGCTCCAAACTACCCAAAAATACATCTAATATATAAAACATTTTTCAAAAAGTAGTCTTTATCAAAAATACAAAAAGTTGCATCTAAAGAGCCCAGGGTGTAACCCCCAACCCGTCGACTAATCAAACAATCCACAAAGCCAAATCTTCCGGACCTCCTAGGTCATCACATTTGTTAAGTCATATTCTCTATTTAAACCTTTTGGCTCCAAAGTCTCTCGTTTCTTGATCCAATAGTGTTCTCTTCTCAATAACTGTTTAAGTCTATCACCTCCTCTCCTCAATGCAGGGACCCCCTCTAATACCTGTACACGTAACTGTGATAAGCCATGATTTGAAGTAGTAAAATGATGTGAAACCGCTAACTCTAAATTTTTATGTCTAATCGAGGATTTATGTGATGCTATCCTGTCTTTCAGGGCCTGTGTGGTCTGACCCACATACCCAATCCCACATGGGCACTTCAACAAATAAACAACATATTTGGAATCGCATGTATAATGACCTCTTATTTTGAACTTAGTGCCCCTGCAGGGATGGGTAAATGTATCCCCTCTAGCAATGTAGCTGCAGAGGTGACAGTTTAAACATGGATAAGTTCCATTTCTCGTAGTTTTGAGTGGTTTCTCTGGCCCTATATCCCCCTTGACTATGATGTCTCTCAATGATGGAGCTCTTTTATAGGACATTAGTGGGCATTCACGAAACTCTCGTACATATGGCAAGCCCTCCCTTAGAATAGACCAGTGGCTATTAATTATTTTTTCAATTTTATCAGACAAAATGTTAAACGTTGTGACACAGGGAATCCTACTGTTGTAATCACCTCTACATTTCCTTTTTGACCTACTCCATTTGTTCCTATGACCTGTCCCAATCTTTTTGTTATCCACTAAACAACTTATTGGATATCCTCTCGCCAAAAATTTATACTTCATCTCTTCCAATCTACATTTTCTAATTTGGGGATCACTAACTATTCTCTCTACCCTTTTGAATTGACCTTTTGGTATGTTATTTTTAATATGGGGAACATGAAAGCTATTATAGTGCAAAATAGAGTTTCTATCTGTGGGTTTTGTATATAGATCCGTGGTCAAACGACCTCCATCTTTGATCACCCATGTGTCTAGAAAACTAATCCTCCTGCAATCACTTTCAATCGTCAACCTAATCTCAGGGCATGCAGTATGTAGTTGTATAACAAAGGTCTCTAGGCTCGAACGTGGCCCCTCCCACAAACAAAAAATGTCATCAATATAACGACGCCACAACAAAACATGTTTACAAAAAAATGGATTAGAAAAAACAAATGCGTCCTCATAGAGGCCCATAAATAAATTGGCATAGGAAGGGGCCACGTTCGAGCCCATCGCCGTCCCTCTGCGCTGCATGTAGAAAGTGTCTCGAAACAGGAAATAATTGTATCTCAACACAAGGCTTAATAACTGGATCAAAAAACCCCTCTGTTCCTTATCAAAATCCGTGCAAATCTGTAAATAGTATTCGATTGCCTCCAGACCCCCTTCATGGGGTATGGATGTATATAAACTGTTTACATCCATGGTCACTAGCAATACATTTTCCCCCACATTATCAAAATTTGAAATAACTGTCAAAAATTGTTGTGTGTCCCTAAGATAGGAATCGAAGGTAGATACTATCGGTTTCAAAATCTTGTCCAAAAAAATCGCTATGTTGGAAAAAATAGACCCTATCCCCGACACTATAGGTCGGCCGGGGGGATTTTGTAATTTTTTATGGATCTTTGGTAGAGTATATATAATGGGAATTCTTGGGTTTTCCACTAGTAGAAACTTTTTGAGATCCTTATCAATCAATTGTCTCTCCTCTGCTCTAATGAGTAGTTCCTCAATTTTCTTATATATCATCTTTGTAGGATTTTCTGTTAATCTTTCATATACATCCTTATCATTCAACTGTAGAAGGATTTCCTCTTTATATGCCACTTTGTCCATGATGACAACGGCTCCGCCTTTGTTGGCTGCTCTGACAATAATCTGGTCGTTCCTGGCCAAGGTCCTAATGGCCTGTTTTTCCTCCACTGTCACATTGCTTCCGATGTGTTTAATTTTTTTAGCATCAAAGTCAGATTGTAATTTCTGGATATGACTTAACAAATGTGATGACCTAGGAGGTCCAGAAGATTTGGCTTGGTGGATTGTTTGATTAGTCGACGGGTTGGGGGTTACACCCTGGGCTCTTTAGATGCAATTTTTTGTATTTTTTGTATTTTTGATAAAGACTACTTTTTGAAAAATGTTTTATATATTAGATGTATTTTTGGGTAGTTTGGAGCGTAGGGTGTACTTCCAGGCCGATTGACTTTAAAGGCTACATTGTTGCATTTCTATGGCGTTTCTGACGAGCAGGGGGGCGGTTGGGGACGCTCGCACAGCCATTTGCCGCCGGGTTTATGCAGTTTAATACACGTGCTTGTGTTTACCTGCTTCAGAGCGGACGCTGTCGCTCTTATTTTCATTGGCTGGCGGGGGTGTGGGCGTCTCCATGCGTCTTTACATGCGGTCAGGCGTCATTACGTACGCATGGTTTAAGTCTTTGGGCGGACGTTGTAGCCGCACAAGCGATTGGCTAGCGGCTGGAGGAGGAGAGACTAAGCCGAGCGGACGCTGTCGGCTTGTTGTTGATTGGCTGACACTGCGAAGAGAGAAGTACACAATGAGGGACTGAACTCCGTGGATTTTACTACGGAAAGTAAGTCTGAGTGTACATATGTTCTACGCTCTGGCGCTTGTCTCCTCCATTTGTTTAGATAAGTATTGATATTATGGTGAATATCATTGACAATGTGCAATATGTATGGTTTATGAATATGTATATATGCAAATTTTTTGGAACTCACGGAGTCCTCCATCAGGTCCTCTCTGGGGCAATATATAACAGCAGTGAGGTTTTGGATGTTAGAGTGTGTGCTACAGCCATCTGAGGAAAGAGCTAAACTCTGAAACGCCGTGCGTCATGGTGACCCGGCTCACACTCAGTACTGCCTGTTATAGATTTTAAATGTTCTAATAAATTCTGATTTTAGACTGTGCGGATCCTGCTATCCTAACTCATATGCCTCCTGTAATGTACCTTTATCTCTCTCTTGTTCCCAGTTGTGCAGATAAAGAAAACAAATAACACATTGCCATTATTTGCTAATTACAGGCTGGTGGAGCTAGATTAATCCACATATGGCAGATTCTATTGGTTGAAATAATCGGTTATTAGAGCTGCATATAACAATATAGTCACTCTCAGAGTTGGAGCATCCTCGCCTGATCAGCATTGTATCTCTACTGTGAGATGTAGCGGGATGCTCCTCACTCCTCCACCACCTCCCCTCTCCACAGAACAGAACATCCACCCCCTCCCCTCTCCACAGAACAGAACATCCACCCCCTCCCCTCTCCACAGAACATCCACCACCTCCCCTCTCCACAGAACAGAACATCCACCACCTCCCCTCTCCACAGAACAGAACATCCACCACCTCCCCTCTCCACAGAACAGAACATCCACCACCTCCCCTCTCCACAGAACAAAACATCCACCCCCTCCCCTCTCCACAGAACAGAACATCCACCACCTCCCCTCTCCACAGAACATCCACCCCCTCCCCTCTCCACAGAACAGAACATCCACCCCCTCCCCTCTCCACAGAACATCCACCCCCTCCCCTCTCCACAGAACAGAACATCCACCCCCTCCCCTCTCCACAGAACAGAACATCCACCACCTCCCCTCTCCACAGAACAGAACATCCACCCCCTCCCCTCTCCACAGAACAGAACATCCACCCCCTCCCCTCTCCACAGAACAGAACATCCACCCCCTCCCCTCTCCACAGAACATCCACCCCCTCCCCTCTCCACAGAACAGAACATCCCCCCCTCCCCTCTCCACAGACCAGAACATCCACCACCTCCCCTCTCCACAGAACACAGGGTACTCTAACTCCAAATACATACAGTAGTCACAGTTGGAGAGACCTTGCCTGATCAGCATTGTATATTTACTGTGAAATGAATCAGGATGCTTCTCACTCATCCACCCCCTCCCCTCTCCACAGAACATCCACCCCCTCCCCTCTCCACAGAACAGAACATCCACCACCTCCCCTCTCCACAGAACAGAACATCCACCACCTCCCCTCTCCACAGAACATCCACCACCTCCCCTCTCCACAGAACATCCACCACCTCCCCTCTCCACAGAACATCCACCACCTCCCCTCTCCACAGAACATCCACCACCTCCCCTCTCCACAGAACAGAACATCCACCACCTCCCCTCTCCACAGAACATCCACCACCTCCCCTCTCCACAGAACAGAACATCCACCCCCTCCCCTCTCCACAGAACAGAACATCCACCACCTCCCCTCTCCACAGAACAGAACATCCACAACCTCCCCTCTCCACAGAACAGAACATCCACCACCTCCCCTCTCCACAGAACAGAACATCCACCACCTCCCCTCTCCACAGAACAGAACATCCACCACCTCCCCTCTCCACAGAACAGAACATCCCCCCCTCTCCACAGACCAGAACATCCACCACCTCCCCTCTCCACAGAACACAGGGTACTCTATCTCCAAATACATACAGTAGTCACAGTTGGAGAGACCTTGCCTGATCAGCATTGTATATTTACTGTGAAATGTATCAGGATGCTTCTCACTCATCCACCACCTTCCCCTCTCCACAGAACAGGGCACTCCAAAGCCATCAGGATGTATGTACTGTTATTGTCAGTAAGTTGTCACCCAATACAATCATGAATGATTGTTTTTTTTTAGATGGCAAAAATCTAACATGAGCACATAGCATAACCCCTAATATGGCCAGCCTGTGATCAGTGACAGTCATAACAGCAATACAGATACACATTACTCTATGTTTAGAGCAGACTACTCACCTATTCTGCCCTCTGTAACAGCGTCCTCCTCTTTACTTGTCCTCATCATGTCTCCCTCCTCCATAGACTGCTGATCACTCCTCACATACGTCTCTTCTTCTTCCTCTTTACATGTCCTCATCCTGTCACCCTCCTCCATAGACTGCTGATCACTCCTCACATTTGTTTCTTCTTCTTCTTCCTCTTTATTTGTCCTCATATCGCTCTCTTTCATAGACTGCTGATCACTCATCACATACATCTCTTCTTCTTCCTCCTCTTTACTTGTCCTCATCATGCCACCCTCCTCCATAGACTGCTGATCACTGCTCACATACGTCTCTTCTTCCTCTTTACTTGTCCTCATAATGCCATCCTCCTCCAAAGACTGCTGATCACTCCTCACATAAGTCTCTTCTTCCTCCTCTTTAACCACAGCACTTCCATAGATAAATTCTCCACCCTAAGTGCACAAAGCGAGCAATAAAATAAAATGTGAACACAGATAACAGCATACACAAAAGGAAAGAATGTGTCACAGTTTGGAGTCTCTAATGACCCTCAGTTCCACCTACCTGATAATGGTGGGGGTTAGTGTTATCTTCTTGTGGACAATCCTGGGAATAAAGAGGACCTGTACATCTCTCAGATGAGTTGTTTTTGCTGGATCCATCTATAGGAAACACACACACAGTAAATTCATAGTCTCTGTCTTCAGCAGATGATGGAAAAAAAAAATCTAGGTTGACCCTCCATACTGCTCCCTTCTGTACAAGAAATGAAAGTCTACTCTTACCTGGTGATGTGAGGGAGGGACAATTCTCCACCGTGGTGTCCTTGTAGAGGTCCTTGTGTCCTTCTATATACTGCCATTCTTCCATGGAGAAGTAGATGGCGACATCCTCACACTTTATAGGAACCTGACACACACAATAATACAGTCACCACCCAGAGAGGCCCCTTGTGTTGTGTGTGATAATGTCCCATAATTCCCAGCACTGCTCACCTCTCCTGTCAGCAGCTCCATCATCTTCCTGGTGATTTCCAGAATCTTCTCCTTGTGTCCTTCAGATGTCAGGAAGTGAGGTGGGGGCACCGTGATGATCACATAATCACCAAACTTCACTGGAGAATATCTCTGTATAGAGAGACCAACAATGTCACATGACACTCCCAGAATCCTCCTCAGCTCTCCCGTCATCTGTGTGTTTTTCTAATAGAGATAAAGGTGAAATCATGTGATCTCCCAGAATCCTCCTGCCCTCTCCCATCAGCTGTGTGTTTTATTAAAAGAGATAAGAGTGACTTCATGTAACCTACCAGAATCCTCCTCACCTCTTTATTCCAGTGTGTGTTATATAATTAGAGATTTCGCTTGGGCATATTGAATCAGTAAAATTAACAATTTAACAGAAATTACTTAACCCCCTTCCGTACTCTTCCCATAGCGCTCACACTTCAGGACCTATCCTTGGAGCAAAAATCAAGCTTCACCTTTATCTGGGGGAAGATATAGCCTAGAGTTACCAGAGAAACACTAGACAGGAGTAAGAGTGATGGAGGTTTGGGTGTTCCCAACCTCTTATTTTACTACTAGGTAGCACAAGTACACATATACTCGTTTATAAACCGACCGGTGTATAAGCTGAGGTACCCACGCTTCCTTTAAAAACCAAGGAAAAAATGATTGACTCGCATACAAGCCCCCCTCCATAGTATAGACCCCTCCACAGTATAAATAGGAAGCTTTGAGTTCAGTACCACTTCGACCCTTCATATGATTCATATGAGTGTCTGGCTAGCAGGATAGGGACAAGGACAACAAATGTGGACTGGCAGGCTGGCATGGCAAGGACCAGGACAACAAGTGCAGAATGGAATGGCTGGCAGGAAGGATAGGGAGAACACATGTGGACGGGCAGACTGGTATGGCTGGGATAGGGACAACAAGTGCAGACTGAAGTGTCTGGCTAGCAGGATAGGGATAGGGAACAACACATGTTGACTGGACTGGCAGGCTGGCATGACATAGTGTATAACCAGCACAAGGGGACTGACCTGTGTAAGGGATCGTGCAATGATCCCACACTCATGTGCTGCATCCCCCGCTGTCTCTTATGTCCCTTCACCCCCACAGCAACATAGTGTGTAAGTGTAACCCAGCACTAGGACTGACCTGTGCACCCTGGGTAAGTTGCAGCAGAGAGAGAAATCGTCACTGTCCCACGGTGGATGCACAGTTCAAAACGGAGGTGCCGTTTCCTCCAGCGTTCCCCACTGTCTATTTCTGTGGTGGCTCAGAAGCAGTGCGGTGTAGTGTCTCCCTGCCCCACTCGCTGCCTCTTATGCCGCCATCTAGTGGCACCTTGAGATACAACAAGCAGGACAGAGAGGCAAGGGAATCCCCAGAGCTGAATGTGACGCTGCTCCTCCCTACGATCTGCTACACCGCACTGCTTCTGAGCCACCATGGAAATACAGTGGGGTACCGCTTTGAACTGTGCATCCAGCATAGGGCAGTAACGTTTTTCTCTCTCTCCTCTACAGCTTGCCAGGGGATACAGGTCAGCCCTAGTGCTGGGTTACACACTATATTGCCGCGGGGGTGAAGGGAAACAAGAGACAGCGGGGGATGCAGCACATGACTGAGGGATAATTGCACAAGCCCTTACACTCCACAATGACTAGTCAGGAGGGCACTCTGGGGACACTGACTCGCACAGAAGCCAAGGGGGACTTTTGAGCTCATTTTTGTGCTCAAAAATTTGGCTTATACACGAATATATATGGTAACCTGCTGGCAGCGGGCAGCTAGTGCTGCATTATGGAGAGGTATAGAACAAGCACTAAGGGCAACAATTGTGCTGGGGAAACATCTGTGGCTCCACCCAAGAGAGAAGAAACCAATGACTGACTCAATTATAAAATACTCCTTTTCAATTTGCCATAGGATGTTAAGGTGGCCCTACACAATTACGTTTATTCATTTTTTTTATAAGCTTATTTTAACAAACCTACCATACACCATTCAATTTTCAAAGCAATAAACCAGATTTTTTCAAAAACACCCAATCACATTTTTATAAAAAAGGGAATAAGGGATCGTTCACACTGAGGGCATTTTTGCCCTTTTTTTCAAGCGTGGTTGATTTTCAAAATCACCCTAAGAAACGCTTGTGCAATGATTCCCTATGAGAGAGTTCACATCTGAGCGGTTCGTTTCTGATCCGCTCAAAAAAGCGGTGCGTGGGCCATTTTTGAGGCGATTCCGCCTCATTGGAAGTTATAGGAAAAACGCAAAACGCTCACAAAATCGCTTTGTGCAGCGATTGCATTTGAGGTTTCAATAAATAAATACATTGTATTTATTTTTTTCCGGATCAAAGAGTTCACTTCCAGACTTCCGTCAGGGAGTGAATTAAAAAAACGCTGTGGAAAACCGCCCAGCGCACAGAAATAGCTGGGAAAAAAGAAAAAAAACGCGTCAAAAACCACCCAACGTGAATGGCCACGCGATCGCAACTCAATGTCAAAGAGGCCCAATAGTCGATTTTATCGTTTGAATTGTTTTTTTCATTTTCTTCTCTATTTGAGCGCTTTGGTCAAATAAACAGGGACACTGAACTATCTGATTGTACCGTGTAGGGGCACCTTAAGGCTACTTTCCCACCAAGACGTTGCGTTTTAGGGGACGTTATGGTCGCATAACGTGCCCCTAACACAAAGTATGGTGGTGTTGAAGTTGGGCGTCAGATTGAGCTGCGTTATGCAGCTCTCAAAGCAGCCGCTCCAGGTTAGTGATGGGAAGTCCGGATCTTTTTAAGGATTCTGATCATTTGAATCGGATCATTGCAAAGATCCGGATCTTTGAACCGAATCATTTGAATCAGTTTACTAGGGAAGCAGACTGGCTGAAATGACTAGCAGGACAGGACTTTTCCTGCACTGTACATTGTGTATGTTCCTGTTTCTTCCAGACAGACATCCACTGTGAACCGAATCGTTCATTGTGATGATCCGGATGATTCGACTCACAAAAAAGATCCGATCAAATGAACGATTCGTTTATGATCCGGACAACACTACAGTCTCACCAGGAGTCACCACAGTGCAGTGAATATTAATTAGCCATGTGGCTGGCTGCTGAGGAGGAGGGGAGACCTCCTCCTCCAACATTACTGAGCATGTGCTGCAAATAGTCTAACGTGGCTTAGTCCAGTACAACGTACAGCATGCAGCACTTTGTTTAAACGTGCTACGTTACTATGTAACGCAACGTGTGCACTGTGAACAGCACATTGATTTTACAGTGCTGTGAGTTAGGCTGCGTTACTGGCTGCTGTAACGTGGGACTTTAACGTCCCACTGTGAAACCAACCTAAAGGTGGCCACAAAATATACAATATATTTTCAATTCAAGAATTAAAAAAAATCCTCATAAATCGTAACATTTGAAAATTGTAACAAATGTACCACACACGTGAAAACTCTGAAAATAATGCTTGGTCTATACATTAAGAAACTGACAATCTTCCCCAACACCATTCAACTTTCATAAAATTTGATCATACAAATCCACCACTCCTGATTGGCTTATATTAAATAAAAATAAAAAAAAGCTGCAAATTTGATCAGATTTCTCAAACAAATGAAAAAAAAAAAAAAAGTTTAGATTTTTCTATATAACCTATCGATTTTTATCAAATTACTGTAAAATTGGATCATTTTATTGTACCGTGTGTGGCCACCTCAAGAGAGAGCTGATATCTCTGCATAAGCCACTGACATCTCTTCTAGGGAATCCAGCTATTGTGCCAGGACTGGTGAATGTAAAGCAGTGAAATGGGGGCAGAAGCAGGTGTAACTGTATGCTGTGATTTCATGTTGGACACTGGCACTTGCAGCTAACTTTGGGAACACAGAAATATGCTGCAAGCCCAGACATTCCATTACTAACACATCAAACACTTTGCAGATCATCTTGTTGGGCAATGAGATGCAGGTCTAGGATGGCAATCGAGCACAGAGGTGCAGAACACCAGCCACAGGCAGGACTAATATCACTGATAGACAATTGCCCAACATTGCCATCCAATATCACCAAACCAACTTATGTCTCTAAATGGGAGAAGGACCTTAATATGGTGCTGGACACGGAAGAAGTACATGAGATATGGAAACATGTTGCTACTAGTTTCATAAGTGCATCTTAACTAGGAACAAATAATAAAGCACTAATGCGCTGGTACATCCCCCCTGACAGAAGGGCGAGATGGTGCCCTGGCTGCCCAACAAGGGCTTCTGTGGATGTGGCATGGAGGGCTCGTTTCTGCACATATGTGCCCTAAAACTGGCATAGGGGGATCGGTTGAAAAGGGCGCCCGAGCTGCCTGTATGAAAAGGGCGCCGCCATAGACATCAATGTTATTTCTGGAAATATGGGCTACAAGGTGTAGAAAAGGGCGCCCGAGTTTTGATATAGGCTACAAGTGGGCTCCCCTTTGTAGCCCATATTTTTTCGGCTACAAGGTTTTCGGCTACAAGCGGGCTCCCCTTTGTAGCCCATATTTTTTTCGGCTACAGTAAGGTGCCCCTCTGTAGCCCATATTATTGACCTTTTTTTGTACCCGAAGTTTTTATATGGGCTACAAGTGCTGGAAGCCGAATTATTTCATTCCCCCACTATCCATGGCGGCCTGGAGGGGGAATAGTAATTAACACATCCCGGAGTTTTTTTCTAGCCGAAGTTTGTATATGGGCTACAAGCGCTGGAAGCCGAATTATTTCATTCCCCCACTATCCATGGCGGCCTGGAGGGGGAATAGTAATTAACACATCCCGGAGTTTTTTTCTAGCCGAAGTTTTTATATGGGCTACACCAGGCGCCTTGTTTTTTTTGTAGCCGAAGTTTTTATATGGGCTACACCAGGCGCCTTTTTTGTAGCCGAAGTTGGTATATATATGGGCTCCACCAGGCGCCCTTTTTTACCGGCGCCCTTTTCATGTAGACCCGGCATAGGCTATATAAAATAATCTACACTAGTGTAGGTGCCCAGGTCCCCAATGCCCTGACGTGGCACTTCTGGGGATAAAAATGCAACAGTTGTTAGAAAAACAGTTTGACTTGTTTACACATATTCTACCAGCTTGCAGCAAGTCACTGCAGCTCCTGGAATAAAGTTCTCTTAGTATCCATCAACTTAAGCCTAGACTAAGTCATGCTTTATTCTTTACAGAATCAGCACTATCCAGGATGATAAACTTAAAAACATTGTGAAGCAGTTTGTTCACCATACTATAATAACTACCTGAGGGAGACCCCATCCTCTCACCTGACTACTGCATAGCAATATTAGTAATATGATAAAGTGAGAATTCCTGATCCAATATCAGAGCCATAGTCCAGCCAGGCCCACAGTTCCTTTTCTTTTGTCTCTTTCCCTTCATTACTATTCAGGGCCATGTGTAGGAGAACTCATGGGGAAGCATGCGATCAGTGTGGTCAGGTGATAGATATGCAAGTCTCTGATTTGCTAGATATTATGTGCTAAAGCAGCCAGAGCTTTGCAAATCTATCCGCTGATCAAACAAATCACATGTTCATTACCTGATCTACCTTTCCTTAGTGTTTCTTTTCTTGTCTCTTTCTTACCCTCTCTGGTACTATAATAAGGCAGACACTTATGGTGCATTATACTATCTCCCCTGCAGACACAGGCAGAGCCCAGAGGCAGCCCCAACACAGAATGCCTGTGGAGGCTTTAAGGCACTGCTAGACATCAGTTACCACATTTAGATTTTGCTGAAAGAGACCCGGTAACAAAAAAAAAAAAAAAAAAAAGTTCCCCTGGGGGGTACTCACCCCAGGAGGGGAAAGCCTCAGGGTTCCAATGAGGCTTCCCCCTCCCCTGTAGCTGCAGGCAGTCCAGTGCTGGCTCCCCCGAAGTGTCCGGCAATCCTCCCTCGACAAGCCGATTTATTTACCTTTCCTGGCTCCAGTGGGGGAGTGGTTGCGGCTTTCCGCATGGAGATAGGCGAAAATAGCCAATCTCCACCGGGTCCCCTCTACTGCGCAGGTGCAGGAGCCTTGCGCCTGCGCAGCAGAGCGGCCCGACAGCGATCGGCTAGCTCAGAGGTGGAGAGCTGATACTGCGCCTGCGCTGGAGCCAGGAAGGTAAATATTTACATCCCCGCTGTTCGGGGAGCTTTATCGCCGCCGCCGTGGGACACAGGAGGACGGGGAAGCCTCAATAGGATCCGGAGGCATCCCCCACCCTAGGTGAGTACTCCCCAGGGGAGGTTTTTCGCAGTACAGGTTTTCTTTAAGCTTGTTTTATGATAAGTTGTGTATGATTCCCAGACTGGGCTAGGCCTGGCTCAATATGAGACTTTCACGCCAAATTCTGGTGATGGGATCCTGGTGAATAACTAAGCAAAGCCATAGTGTACTAGTATAATTAAAGGACCACCACCACAGAAAATAGTAACATTCAAAATGCATGTTTATATATATATATATATATGTGTGTGTGTAAAATGTACATTTGTTCCAGTGTAAACTGCACTATGAATTACATGTTCTCCTTCTTCCCTGTCACTTACACCAGACTGAAAAAACTGACAGGGTTTGAACTAGTAAATTTCCTCATGGGGATTCTCAGGACTATATTTTTATAATCCCTTAAAGAGAACCCGAGGTGGGTTCTAAGAATCTTATTAGCACACAGAGGCTGGGTCTGCATATAATGCCCAGCCTCTGTTGCTATACTGCTTCCCCCCCAGCCCCCTCTACTATGCCCCCATAAATCATACGCCATGTCGCAGCAGGCTGTACTTGTCAGTCTCGCTGCTCCCCCGCCACCTCTAAGTCGCCTGTCCCTGCCTGCGTCCCTTCCCTCCCCGCTGATTAAAGGGAAGGGACGCGGGCGGGAAGCGACGACAGCGACACGCTGCGTGTCGCCAGCACGGCGTATGATTTATGGGGGCATAGCAGAGCGAAGATGGGCGCTGAACAGAGGCTGGGTATTATATGCAGTCCCAGCCTCTGTGTGCTAATAAGATTGTTAGAACCCTCCTCGGGTTCTCATGAATAAATGGCAGTTACTCAGTCCGAATGACAAATCCATCTACAAACGAATAGGGAGGCCAGCCAGCATCTTTCTATAGACCCTTTCCAGGGAGTGTTTTGCAAAGTGTAAAGGAAATATTCTATGTCCCCGATGAGGTGATGGACCAGTCCAAAACCTGTCACATTTATCAGATTTTTTTTCTGCTTAACGTAAGCAACCACAAAATAGGAGAAAAATTATTTATAGTGCATATTACCCAAGGAGAAATGTACTTCTTAAACATATTTATTATAAATGTTACAATTATTCGAGACAGTGGTCCTTAGTAAGATGTTTATGGAAATGATTGGTGTGTGAGCATGCTGCCCCTATGATGGAGCTAATGTGCTGGTAGAGCAGTGATATCCATGTTATGTGAGCATGCTGCCCCTATGATGGAGCTAATGTGGTGGTAGGGCAGTGATATCCATGTTATGTGAGCGTGCTGCCCCTATGATGGAGCTAATGTGCTGGTAGGGCAGTGATATCCATGTTATGTGAGCGTGCTGCCCCTATGATGGAGCGAATGTGCTGGTAGGGCAGTGATATCCATGTTATGTGAGCATGCTGCCCCTATGATGGAGCTAATGTGCTGGTAGGGCAGTGATATCCATGTTATGTGAGCATGCTGCTCCTATGATGGAGCTAATGTGCTGGTAGGGCAGGGATATCCATGTTATGTGAGAGTGCTGCCCCTATGATGGAGCGAATGTGCTGGTAGGGCAGTGATATCCATGTTATGTGAGCATGCTGCCCCTATGATGGAGCTAATGTGCTAGTAGGGCAGGGATATCCATGTTATGTGAGAGTGCTGCCCCTATGATGGAGCTAATGTGCTGGTAGGGCAGTGATATCCATGTTATGTGAGCATGCTGCCCCTATGATGGAGCTAATGCGCTGGTGGGGCAGTGATATCTATGTTATGTGAGCATGCTGCCCCTATGATGGAGTTATTGTGCTGGTAGAGCAGTTATATCCATGTCCTGAAGAACTGCTCACTATTTTGTTGCAGAACTCACTGCCTGTAAAGCATGACTTCTTCCAGTCCTCCTCACCTCTCCAGTCAGCAGATAGATGATCTCTATGGTGAGGTTGAATATCCTCCCGGTCATGTGACTCTGGTCCTCCTCCATCCTCAGTGATGTGGTCAGTTGATCTGTACAGGATGCTGCTGCCTTTTGATAGATAATAAGGGGGGGATAATCTTGTTTGTACAGTTGTCAGTGGTAAAACTACCGATACAGCATCCCCCTCCACCCAACACTCCCCATTGCTGTCACTTATGGGTGGTAGGGCCAAGCAGAGTATCACAGGAAACAGAGGTGTCTGGCTCTTCTACTGACCACATATGCTATTGCTCCGTTGTTGTTGCCTGATGAAGCGGGATCAAACCTGCGAAACGCGTTGCATATTTGGAGTTCATAAATAAAATATATTGACTGTCTTTACTACAGTCGTTGTGTGTCTACTTGGAGGAGGTAAGTCCACCACTACCTCCTCTATTTACCAAGAATTTGGTTTTTAAGCTCATTTAGCTTCCTTTTATCCTTTTGGCGCCTCTGTTCTCCAGCATAATGTGATGTATACAGGATGCTGCTGCCTTTTGATAGATAATAAGGGGAGGATAATCTTGGTTGTACAGTTGTCAGTGGTGAAACTACCGATACAGCATCCCCCCTCCCCCCAGCACTCCCCATTGCAGTCACTTATGGGTGGTAGGGCCAAGCAGAGTATCACAGGAAAACATGAAAACGTGGTATATAGCTACCTGTGCACTATACTCACAGCGTGCTGCAGTCCTGTCCTCCCCTGCCTCCTCTCCAGCTGGCCTCCTTTCCTCACATCCACCTCCCCTTGTTACCTTTGCTGTGATGTTACATCAGTGCTGGTAGTGGTAGATGGATGAGGACATGAGGAGAGAAGAGGCAGAGAGGCTAATGGGAGCAGAGGACTGGAGCACACCGTGAGAGCCAGCTATAAGCCAATGTAAAACCTTCTTTCTACAACTCTGCATGGATCTGGGGAAAGGAAGCAACACTGGGGGTGGACATGGCTATGCTGGGAAAGATATAGCATTACTTGGCGGGCGGGGGGGGGGGGGGGGGATGAGGAGGCATTACATACTGGAAGGTAATGGCAATGCTGGGGGACACAGGCAGGACACGGCTGGGTAAGATATGGCATTACTGGGTGGGGGGACATTACATACTGGAGGATAGTAGCAATGCTGGGGGACACAGGCAGGACATGGCAATATTGGGTGGGGGGACATTACATACTGGAGGATAGTAGCAATGCTGGGGGACACAGGGGGGGGGGGGGGGAATATGGCTATAGTGGGAAATAAATGGCATTACTGGGGTGGGGGGCATTACATACTGGAGGATAATGGTAATACTGGGGACACAGGGAGGGCGTGGCTATACTGGGACAGATATGGCATTGCTGGGGTGAGAGACATTACATACTGGAGGATAATGGTAATGCTGGGGGACACAGGGAGGGCATGGTTATACTGGAACAGATATGGCATTACTGGGGTGGGGGACATTACATACTGGAGGATAATGGCAATGCTGGGGGACACAGGGAGGACATGGTTATACTGGGACAGATATGGCATTACTGGGGACAGGGACATTACATACTGGAGGATAATAGCAATGCTGGGGGACACAGGGAAGGCATGGCTATACCTGGACAGATATGGCATTACTGGGTTCAGGGGGCATTACATACTGGAGGATAATGGCAATGCTGGGGGACACAGGGAGGGCATGGCTATACTGGGACAGATATGGCATTACTGGGGTGGGGACATTACATACTGGAGGATAATGGTAATACTGGGGGACACAGGGAAGGCATGACTATACTGGGACAGATATGGTATTACTGGGGTGAGGGACATTGCATACTGGAGGATAATGGTAATACTGGGGGACACAGGGAAGGCATGACTATACTGGGACAGATATGGTATTACTGGGGTGAGGGACATTATATACTGGAGGATAATGGTAATGCTGGGGGACACAGGGAGGGCATGGCTATACTGGGACAGATATGGCATTACTGGGGTGGGGGACATTGCATACTGGGTGATAATTGTAATACTGGGGGGCACAGGGAAGGAATGACTATACTGGGACATATATGGCATTACTGGGGTGAGGGATATTACATACTGGAGGATAATGGCAATGCTGGGGGACACAGGGAGGGAATGGCTATACTGGGACAGATATGGCATTACTGGGGTGGGGACACTGCATACTGGAGGATAATAGCAATGCTGGGGGACACAGGGAAGAAATGACTATACTGGGACATATATGGCATTACTGGGGTGGGGGACATTACATACTGGAGGATAATAGCAATGCTGGGGGACACAGGGAGGGCATGGCTATACTGGGACAGATATGGCATTACTGGGGAGAGGGACATTACATACTGGAGGATAATAGTAATGCTGGGGGACACAGGGAGGGCATGGCTATACAGGGACAGATATGGTATTACTGGGGTGAGGGACATTACATACTGGAGGATAATGGTAATGCTGGGGGACACAGGGAGGGCATGGCTATACTGGGACAGATATGGCATTACTGGGGTGAGGGACATTACATACTGGAGGATAATGGCAATGCTGGGGGACACAGGGAGGGCATGGTTATACTGGGACAGATATGGCATTACTGGGGAGAGGGACATTACATACTGGAGGATAATGGTAATACTGGGGGACACAGGGAGGGCATGGCTATACTGGGACAGATATGGCATTACTGGGGTGGGGGACATTACATACTGGAGGATAATGGTAATACTGGGGGACACAGGGAGGGCATGGCTATACTGGGACAGATATGGCATTACTGGGGTGGGGGACATTACATACTGGAGGATAATAGCAATGCTGGGGGACACAGGGAGGGCATGGTTATACTGGGACAGATATGGCATTACTGGGGTGGGGGACATTGCATACTGGGTGATAATGGTAATGCTGGGGGACACAGGGAAGGCATGGTTATACTGGGACAGATAAGGCATTACTGGGGTGGGGGACATTGCATACTGGAGGATAATGGTAATACGGGGGACACAGGGAGGGCATGGCTATACTGGGACAGATATGGCATTACTGGGGTGGGGGACATTACATACTGGAGGATAATGGTAATGCTGGGGGACACAGGGAGGGCATGGCTATACTGGGACAGATATGGCATTACTAGGGTGGGGGACATTACATACAGGAGGATAATAGTAATGCTGGGGGACACAGGGAGGGCATGGCTATACTGGGACAGATATGGCATTACTAGGGTGGGGGACATTACATACAGGAGGATAATAGTAATGCTGGGGGACACAGGGAGGGCTTGGCTATACTGGGACAGATATGGCATTACTTGGGTGGGGAACATTGCATACTAGATGATAATGGTCATACTGGGGGACACAGGGAGGGCATGGCTATACTGGGACAGATATGGCATTACATACTGGAGGATAATGGCATCGCAGACATAAGGATGGTCTGTGGCTCAGAAGCTGGCAACGTTTCAGTGGTCTGAGGCACAAAATGGCGACGTGCCAGCAGACCACGGGGTGCCCAGCACCAGAGAATCCGACAGTGATTCAGAGCGTCTTGTGCTTCAGGCAGTGGACCAGGGAGCTGAGGAGGCGTCTCTTTCTCTATGTGAGTTATGAGACATTGATGGCTGCTATAGCATATTCCAAGACACTGGGAGACACAGGGGGGCATACTGGCTATACTGGATGGACATATTGCATTTACTCTGTGATGTGAATTGTTACTAGGAAGTTGAGAATGTGGCCATAATCTATGGCACATATAGGGGGGCCACCAGACAACTGGCAAACAAGTCACAGCAGTTATATAAAGTCCCTTGTATAGCAATTACTTCTAAAGGGATGATTAGGATAGTGACGTGAACTATAACTTCCTCTGTAACAAAGTATGCCCACCCCGACCTCTGCTCAATATACAACAACAATCACACATTACCTCTTACAGCATCTCTCCACCACCTGCAACGTCGCCTCTTGCTGTGTTACATCACATCCTGTGTTTGGCTAAGCTACTTCCTTTCTGTGCGTTCCACCTGGGAGGGGTGAGCACGCCATCTTGTGGTGAATAGGCTAACTGCAGCCTTTGTTTATGGAATCCTCTGCACCCAGATATTGTTGTTATTCCTTGTCCCTGCACAACATCCTTATGCATCCCATAAACACTGACCACATAGGGACAGCCAATCTTTACACTGACCACGTCATTGGGGACATAGGAACAGTGTACCTTATTTAAAAGGAAGAAGTTTTAAATCAGGATGATACCATTTATTGGCTAACTAAAAATGAATAAAAATAAGCAAGCTTTCGACCTTTCAGTCTTCGTCGGGCTTATATCCTGTTAGTTTGCAGGCTGGTGGTACAGACAGCTTATATACATGCAACATCAAAAGGGAAAACATATTTTTTTCAAGCATAAATACATGTCATTAAGATGCCTTAACCCTCCTGGCGGTATAAAAAAAATACGCCAGGAGGCAGCGCGGCAGTTTTTTTTTAATTTATTTTTTTCTATATCATGTAGCGAGCCCAGGGCTCGCTACATGATAGCCGCTGCTCAGCGGCATCCCCCCGCCCTCTTCGATCGCCTTCGGCGATCTCCGATCAGGAAATCCCGTTCAAAGAACGGGATTTCCTGGAGGGCTTCGCCGGGCCACCCCTCGGCGCTGCCTGGCACTGATTGGCCAGGCAGCGCACGGGGTCTGGGGGGGCCGCGCGCCGCACCGGATAGCGGCGATAGGGCGCGCGGCGATCGGGGTGCTGGCGCAGCTAGCAAAGTGCTAGCTGCGTCCAGCAAAAAAAAAATTAAACAAATCGGCCCAGCAGGGCCTGAGCGGCACCCTCCGGCACCCTCCGGGCGGTAACCCCGAACTACGTTCGGGGTTACCGCCAAGAAGGTTAATTCAAACAGACCATCTAAATGGGGTTAAAGGTTGTTAGCTAAGATAAGCATCCTTGTTTACGCCATGCTCACAGACCTGGATTAGGATTGACCCAGAGGTATCATAAATTCTTAGTTCACAAGTTCAGCTAGAATGGCTGAAAAAGTTTAAATATCATCCGCCTCATACCAATATAAGAAGTTGTTGCCCTTATTCAAACCGTTCTGCACAGCTTTGAACCAATTTATAAATTTTGTTTCTGCTATTAATCTTTATTTGAAAGGGTTCTGTAGGGGGAAGGGGGGGGCTGAGGATAAAACCGCCACTTACCTGGGGGGCTTCTATCTGCCCCATGTAGCAGTAATTTCCCACGCTGTCCTCCGATCCGCCATTCCCCGCTGCCTGCACCGGGCAATTATTTGTCTGACACAGACAAATAGTGCACGCTGCCTCTCGCGTCATCGGAAGCTTACTGCACCGGCCCGATGATGCGGGCGGGAGTGAGCAGGTGCCACCGCTGGGGATGGTATGCCACGCTAGGTCGGCGGTGGGGAACGGCTGATTGGAAGAGGACGGCGTGGGACATTACTGCTACAGGGAGCTTATAGAAGCCCTGTGGTGTCTGAAAAGGTTACCTCGTCTGATTTAGCTACCAGTAGCTAAATCAGACAGCATAGTGAGTCAGGAAAAGCTACCCTGTCTGAATTAGCTACCATGGCAAAAAAAACAAAACAGATCTTAAGTAGGTTGTATATTATATTGTTTGACCTTGAGTGATATGTTACAGATCTTATTTATTTAATAGTAATTGTTTATTTAATAGTTTTCCTTTAACATGTTAATACCATGTTTGCTTTTCATTTGCTGGTTTTAGCGACTTGTTTTTCAAGTACAAAAATCTGACATGCACGTTTTGCATGTGGATTGTGTTACCTTAGTTATTAAGGCCCTTTCCAGGCATAGTAGCAAAATCCGACAGTACAGTAGTATTTGGCATGTTAACCCTTGGTGGATTGTGCTACCTGTGTTTTTAAAGCCGTTTTTTGGCCATATGAGCAAAATGTATGAAAATGTATGTATACACAGCTTCTATTTTTAATAGACAGTGTGAACAGGCCTAACAGTCTGCGGTGGAAACGCATCTGCCTCCAGACTCCCCCTGACCACTAGGGCTGATATTGTTCCGGCTGACAATTGGAGATCCAGCACAAGGGTGAACCAAGCCTTAGAACTGGCCTGTCTTCCCTTTTTGTTTTTCCAACTGTTGTGTTGTGTCACAATGGACAATATCATCACACTGCAATATGATGCAATGACGTTCCTACAAGGCTTTCACATGCGGTGCAGTGAGTTCCAATGCAGCAAAGTAAAAAAATATCCTCCAACTCCTCAGGTTAGGATTCCATCGGCTCAGACTCCTCTAATTTGCAAATTACAATCTTGTTGATTTAACCCATTCGCGTTCATTCGTTTTCACTTGAGCAATGTTCACCTCCCATTGATTAGCCTATAACTTTATCACTACTTATCACAATGAACTGATCTATATCTTGTTTTTTCCGCCACCAATTAGGCTTTCTTTGGGGAGTACAGTTTGCTAAGAGCCACTTTACTGTAAATGCATTTTAACAGGAAGAATAAGAAAAACCGTAAAAAATTCATTATTTCTCAGTTTTCAGCCATTATAGTTTTAAAATAATACATGCCTCCATAATTAAAACTCACGTATTGTATTTGCCCATATGTCCCGGTTATTACACCATTAAAATTATATCCCTATCACAATGTATGGCGACAATATTTTATTTCGAAATAAAGGTGCATTTTTTCCGTTTTGCATCTATCACTATTTACAAGTTTAAAATAAAAAAAAATAGAAATATTTCATCTTTACATTGATATTTAAAAAGTTTAGACCCTTAGGTAAATATTTACATGTTTTTTTTTTATTGTAATTTTTTTTTTTTTATATTAAACATTTTATTTGGGTATTTTTGGGAGGGTGGGATGTAAACCATAGTTTTTTAATGTAATTGTGTGTTGATTTTAATTTTTTTTTACTTTTTGGCCACAAGACGGCGGCCATGAGTTTGTTTACATGACGTCACTCTAAGCGTAACACACGCTTAGAGTGACGCATCGGGGAGGGAACAGCTAGAAAAGGCGCAGCTTCCGAGAGAAGCGGTCGCTTTTTCAGCGGGGGAGAGGAATCAGTGATCGGGCACCATAGCCCGATTCACTGATTGCCTGGCTAACGAGCGCGCGTGATCGGGCGCGGAAGCGCGCATGGTTCCTGGACGTAGTTTCTACGTCCAGGAACCAAAATAGGTTAAAGTATGTAACATAAAATGCATTTCAACTGCCAAAGCTTGGGAATTTTCAAATACAACTGAACTGAGAGAGATATGGAGGTTGCCATATTTATTCCCTTTTAAACAATACCAGTCACCTGGCTATCCAGCTAATACTTTTAGTCATAGACTTAGGCCTCTTTCACATCATATGCGATTCCGTGTGCATTTGGAAGCGCGTATTGACGTGGTAACATGCAAGAGTGGCAGAAGGGTATAGACAGCCCTTCTGCCATTCACATCAAATGCGCTGCGTAGTTTGATGCGCTTGCGTGCTGCTGTATGCATTCTGCCCGCAAGCACAGAGCTGACCCATTCACTGTCAATGGATGGGATCAGCAGTGCAGCGGGTAGCAGCACAGATGGCGTGGGATCATAAGCGTTGCATTCTGATCGCATGGCCATCTGCGCTGCATAGATGTGAATGAGGCTTAAAACTAGTCCTTGGTAAGAGTACTTGTAGAAGGTACAGACAGGAACAAAGAACATCTATCAGGCCCTAGGCAATGTAAGTGTGGGTGCATGTAAGAGTGATGTGCAGGTACTCTGCAGGGGAATGAGGAGATTCTTCCTCTATTACACATTCTTCATGTACAATTTGAACCAGGTATATGGGTGATAGACAACACCTCTGTGTTCAATGTACACAACATTCTCAGTGGATTCCCTGCAGCTCTGTGGGGAGTGCATATGTACAGTATAATACTACTGTGTAACAAAGGAAACCTGAGACCGATTAAAGTTTTATACATACCTGGGGCTTCCTCCAGCCCCCTTCAGGCTAATCAATCCCTCGCTGTCCTCCTCCGCCACCTGGATTTTCGGCTATGGGTCCAGCCACTTGAGCAAGTCAGGCTCAGTGCGCATGCACACACTCCACCGCCAGGAATGTACTACACCGGTGCAGCACTATTGCGCAGATGCAGAACGCTCTTGGCTGTGGAAGCGGCACACGGCCGGACAGCGCTGACTGGCTGAATTACCTGGACTCATAGCAGAAGATCCAGGTGGCGGAGGAGGACAGTAAAGGACTGATTAGCCTAAAGGGGGCTGGAGGAAGCCCCAGGTATGTATAACACTTTTTTTTTCATTCGTATCAGGTACCCTTTAATTCATAGTCACCAAACCAAATTTTAACAACATATTAAATGATTTGATTTCATGAGCAAAAGGAGTGCATAAATTTGCATAAACCAGCATCAGTGCAGAATTATTGCCATCTCATTGGCCATCTTTATTACTGACACAGCTACACATCAACATACACACAACTGATGTGATATATCGGCAGAGCATATGGTTAGAGATGTGGCAAAAAGCCATGGAGACTGATTGGACCAACAGTGGAGGAAGGACTAGTGCACTGGCAGAAAGTTGAATGACTTCTCTACCACCCTCCGCTTCATTACCAAAAGAGAGCTAAAACTGTAGTTGAGGGAGGGCTTTTCGGGGCGCCTCTGGCACCGATAAGGTCGCAACCTCTGCAACCCCTATTGCTACGCCCCTGCCTCTGGTCCTTCTCCTGGGTCATCCTTCTGTATTTCACTATCTATGCCTTTTATTTTATGTATATGCACTGCACCTACTGTATACACCTACTGCTGTATGTATCTGTATGTTTTTTTACTGTAAATGCAGCTTTCTGCTACTGTACCATCACCGACCCTGTTTTGTTCCAAAATCAATTACGGGTACAACTCTTGTTGCACTTGGAGAAATAAACATGATTCTGATACTAATATTCTTTAAATTATAAGCTTGTAAATAGTGATGGACGTAAATTGAAAAAAAATGCACCTTTATTTCCAAATAAAATATCGGCGCCATAAATTGTAATAGGGACATCATTTAAATGGTGTAATAACTGGGACAAATGGGCAAATAAAATACATGCGTTTTAATTACGGTAGCATGTATCAATTTCAAACTATAATGGCCAAAAACTGAGAAATAATGATTTTTTTCCCATTTCGTTCTTAATCTTCTTGTTGAAATGCATTTAGAATAAAATAATTCTTAGCAAAATGTACCAAGAAAGCCTATATGGTGGTGGAAAAACCAAGATCTAGATCATTTCAGTGTGGTAAGTAGTGAAAGTTATTGGCGAGTGAATGGGAGGTGAAAGTTGCTCTGATGCATAGGGTGAACAACTCTGTAGGCTGAAGTGTTTAAACAGCACACAACCCATCCAACAATACTTCGCAATTATCTTCATGACAAAAGGTCCAGTTATGGCTCCCCTCATCGTAGCCCTTATTCAATTCACCCGCTCTCTCTTAGTTTTCTCCTAGGTGATATTTTCACACTTTATCACTAAAATGCTTTTAAGCCACCAGCAAGCAAGAAAATACGCAGAATAAATGACAGTACTGTATAAAAAGATGAACAATTGACTCCTAGAAGAATTCTAAGGAGAAAAAGTTACAGTAATTGAACAAGGGGCATTGCCTTGTCCTGATGATAGACTCTACTGAAAGGATGTTGAGATAGGTCTTTGGGTATTAAAAAAAAAACCTTAAAAATAGTTTTCAGTCGCACAGCTTTCTTTCCTCAGGCTTGGTTCATACCTAAAAAGGTGCCCAGTCTTATCCTGTTAGTTTTTAACAATTGGTATCAATTCTGTATGCATTTCTATGGCTGTGCTGACACATAAAATGTGTATATTTCCGTTACAGTCAGGTAAAACTAATAGAAAACTGACAGAACAGGGCAGGAAACATACAGATTTATGTGTGGCCTAACTGAAAACTAAATACCAGTTTGTCCTTAAAAATAAAGTGGAAATGAAAGCATTATCCCAACGTAGGGGCACAATTGCAAAATATAATGCTGTATGGTCTATATGGACTTCCTCTAGAACAGGGGTCTCAAACTCCCGGCCCATTTGTGGCCCTCATTACAATATTTTGTGGCCCTCGCCGGCAAAAGCTTCCTTATAGTTCGCTTCAGTGCTCCCAAGTAATCCGCCGCATCCCTGCCGCTAAACGAGGGCTGCAGAGCCCCCAAATCGCCCGGGGGGCAATCCGCCGGCATTTCCTGGAAGTGGCAGAGCTTTCAGCTTCAGCTCTGCCCCTCCTGACGTCAATCGCTGCACGAATCGCAACCTCTCCCCACCCCTCTGTGTGAAGAAAGAGTGAGAGGGGCGGGCAGAGGCGGCGATGCGCCGAGATTGTGAAATTCCTTATGCGGCCCAGCCTCATCCTGACTTTGCCTCCTGCGGCCCCCAGGTAAATTGAGTTTGAGACCCCTGCTCTAGAAGAACACAACTTACATAAGAAATTTACTTGGGCGCAAATAATGAGCTGGTGGATGCAGATGATGAGCCTCTTTCTCTCCTTTGCTTACATTCTGCAGCAACAGAACTTTGTTTAAGCCGGGGTCCCTGATGCACCCCCTACCTAGCACAGTTCCACACTGTTCATATGTATCTATGTTCTTTTCCTTTCTGATTTTGTTAAGTTATCGAGTTTTATGTCAATAATTTTGGTGTGATGAGAATATTACCCGTTTTTTGATATCAATAAAGCTTGATTTTGGAAAAAAAATAAAGTGGGAGACATTTCTGCTTTCATCCAGTCAGAAAATATAGTGGCGATTTCTTTGTCAGTTTTGTACAGAGAAATATTTGTAAAGCGTTCTGTTTGAAGAACTGGACAGTTTTTTTTTTTAGCACAAAAACATCTTTTAGAAAGAACACTAAGTAAATAAATGGGAGGAAAGTATTTTTGCTTACCTGGAGCATGGCTGTGAGGTCCACAGTCCAGGCCATTGCGTATGCACAGTCTCGGCCGCACACACCCCGATCTCGCTCCTGTGGTTAGGAGCATTGTGCGCAAGCTCAGTTACAGTCTTAGTTAGCTGTGCATGCGGAGAATGCTCCCGGCCACAGAAGCGGAATTGAGGTGTGTGTGTGTGGCCGGAACCACGCATGTCCAGTGGCCCGTGACTCAGCTGACAGCTGAGCTATTATAAAAAGATTTTTTTAGACTGCAAAAAAGCAGATATTGGCATAAGTAAATAAAAGTCCTCCTTAATACCAAACATATTTTGGCGTACGTTAAAAAGGGGCGCTGGGAAAAAAGGGCGCCGGGTTTTGAACGATAAGCATGGATAACGTTTAAAAATGTATTGTACTGTATTTCGTTTAAAATTAATGTTTTATAAAGTTATAAATCATTAAATAATGTGCATTAAATCGGCAATTGTAAAAACGTTAATCTTTCGTTTAAATAGTGAAACGTATAATAACGTTTTTAAAAAAAATTACTAAGTAACCCTCCCTGTACCTACCCCTAACCCCTAGACCCCCCTGTTGATGCCTAAACCTAAGACCCCCCCTGTTGGTGCCTAAGTAACCCTCCCTGTACCTACCCCTAACCCCTAGACCCCCCTGTTAGTGCCTAAACCTAAGACCCCCCTGTTGGTACCTAAACCTAAGACCCCCCTGTTAGTGCCTAAACCTAAGACCCCCCTGTTGGTGCCTAAACCTAAGACCCCCCTGTTGGTGCCTAAACCTAAGACCCCCTGTTGGTGCCTAAACCTAAGACCCCCCTGTTGGTGCCTAAACCTAAGACCCCCCTGTTGGTGCCTAAACCTAAGACCCCCTGTTGGTGCCTAAACCTAAAACCCCCTGTTGGTGCCTAAACCTAAGACCCCCCTTTTGGTGCCTAAACCTAAGACCCCCTGTTGGTGCCTAAACCTAAGACCCCCCTGTTGGTGCCTAAACCTAAGACCCCCTGTTGGTGCCTAAACCTAAGACCCCCCTGTTATTTTTTTCGTTTAAAAATAATGTTTAAAAAAAATGTACTGTTTTTCGTTTAAAAATAATGTTTTAAAAAAATATTGTACTGTTTTTCGTTTAAAAATAAAATTTAAAAATGTATAAATCATTAAATAATGTGTAATCATGAGAAACAGTAATAAAACATTAAGTCTCCGGGCGCCGCTTTTAAAACGTTATTTTTCTCCGGCGCCCTTTTTTCCTATCGGGCGCCCATTAAACGATATTTATTATAGGAGTGAATGGCGGCGCCCGATTTGTCCACTAGCCTCAGGCGCCCGAATTTACTGTTCCCCATATTTTGGCCCAAATAAAAAAAAACAAAACGAAAATAGATTGGAAATTAGATTGTACCTGTCATAAATAATCGATCTGACAGAAAATCTCATCGTGTGTACCTAGCCATTAGTATGCGATGACATTTGACAGACTGAAGCAGAGAGCCAATAGGAAGAGCCTTCCCCTCCTGTTACTCTCTCTATAGGTGCCGATATGTTCTCAGGAGGGTCAAGTTTCTCTAAGTATCACCAAGTAATCACTGCAAGCGCGTAGGAGGAATCCGTTCAGTGCAGTTGCTCTCCAAAATAATCATATTTACATACAATAGAGTCACAGTTATCCAGAACTCAGCTAACCAGCAGTCTCAATCAACCAGCACAAATCACCGGCAATACTCCGTGGTGAAGCCAACTTCTTAGGCTGTTTGTGGGCTCTGTAGACTGGGTTCCATGGCTCTCCCAAGCTTAATATACTTTCAGCTACTGTATTTTCACATTTAATACAGAGTTCATGGTATGTATATAGAGTGGGGTATAGTACTGTATTAGCTGGGCCTATTTTTAACATTGAGTCTCAAGCAACTAGAAAGCACACTTTTCCAGCATCCCCATTGGTGCCGGATAACCAAGACTCATATAAACCAGTGTTTCTCAAACCTGTCCTCGTGACTCCTCAATGGTGCATGTTTTGCAGGCAACCTCACCTAGGCACAGGTGGAGTAATTGGTGTCTCAGCTACATGGAATCCACCTTGCTGTGACACTAATTACGCCACCTGTGCATAGAGAAGGTTTCCTGCAAAACATGCCCCGTTGAGGAGTCACAAGGACAGGTTTGAGAAACGATGATTATAGACTATAAGTCTAGAAATTTAGGTCTGACTCACTAAATAAAGGTATAGGTTTCGACTTATACACGAGTCATGAGTAACACTGAGCACAATGAGTAATGTGTGTACTATTAGTGACATTCCCATTTGCAGCAATTTACTTTGTGGTAAGTGATACTATCTTGATAAAGGAAATGCCATAAAAACAGGTCTGAAAGTCCTGGGCACAACAATTAACAAGGAAAGGGCAAGGGGGAAATACTGGGCTGCAGGAAGGGGAGTGAATAATTTCAGCATTTAGGGGCCTGGAGGAGGTATTGGCTGCACTTAAGGAACAGGAGGGGTTAATGGCTGCAATTCTTTAAGCAGTGCAGTCATTAACCCTTTCAGAGCCCCAAGTGCAGCCATTAACTTTGCTGGGTAGACTTATACTTGAGTCAGTAAAAAAATTCCAGCTTAAGAGGATCAAATATTGGATTCTACTTATACACAAGGTCGACTTATATTCGATGATATAGTGTGTGTGTGTGTACACACACACACACACACATGAAATATTAAACTCCCAAGAGAGGTAAGCTACCATAAGACGATTAATGGGAGATGCTCAATAAAAATAACTGTATGAAAAAATGGATGGCAAGTATTGTTCTACCTCCAGGAAAGTCACACCTGGAAACCACCATAAACAGGCATTTACTAAGCACAAAAGACAATGCGTTTTGTGAGTCTTATGCTGGGAACACACGTTTCATTTTCCCGCTCGATAGATGCGTTGATAAATTCCATCATGTCCGATATTCCGCTTGATCATTTTACCGCTTGATTTCTCATAGAAGTGAATGGAAAAAAGAGCGGAAGATAAAATCGAGCAGAGAATCGTGTGAAAAAAACAATATAGCGGAGAATTGAGTGGGAAATACATATCGCGTGTTCCCAGCATTAGTCTATGTAAAGGAAAGATCCCCTTTACCAGCTGGTAAAGACTCACAAAACGTGTTGTCTTCATGGTTTATGGTGGTTTCCAGGTGTGACTGTTGGGAATAGGCCAACATTTACCATCAACTTTTTATTTGTACAGTACCTCATTTTAATTTTTTTTTATTGTGCACCTTCTACTAAATGCCTTCAATATTTAGCCAGGTCCTCACCTTCTTATATGCACATACTAACAGAACCTACTTAAGTGTCTTCCTAACAGGAAATGCTAGGTGGTGTAAGTTTTTGTATCAGAATAAAAGTTTCAATGCACGATTGGAGGGCTCTTTTCTCCCCTTACCTTGTAAAGCCATCCGAAGTACCCCCAGGAATATACGCAGTTACACAGTGAATTGAACAGTACACTTACGGGTCTGTCTAACTCAGCGGGGTTCATTTTGTGACATTGCAGAATGCTGGAAAGCGTTGGAGAACATAAATAATTAGACTTGAATTTAACAAAAAAAAGGTCTACAGCAGCCTTTCTCAACCTTTTTACTCTGAAGGAACCCTGCAAAAACCTTTTAGATCTTAAAGAGACTCTGTTACAAAATGTTCATCCTTATTTCTTCTATAAGTTCCTATACCTGTTCTAATGTGGTCTGTCTAACTGCAGCCTTTCCTAGTTGCACAGTGGCTGTATTATCTCTGTTATATGATGTGATCTTATCTTGTCTGTCGGGCTGAGGCAGTCAGGCTGGAATGTGCTGTGCTGCTTGTGATTGGATAAAAGCTATACACACCCTCTCCAGGCCCCCTGCACACTCTGTATGACTCACACACTGAGCTCCTCTCAGCGTATCACTTGCTATGTCTTTTGTTTGTAAACACTGCGTAAAAATGGCAATTCAAGCCAGGATTGCAGCAGGGAGTGGCAGAAACAGCACAGAGGGGCCCAGGAGAACATAATGAATAGAATGGTATGCTTTTTATTGTAAGAATTTTACAGTACAGATTCTCTTTAAGGAACCCCTGCAAATAATTTTGGATCTCAAGAAACCCCTGCATTTATTTTGCAGGAGGCATGGTCTTTAAAGAGACTCTGAAGTGAGAATAAATCTCGCTGCTAAACAGGGGTCCCTTCACCCCCAACCCACCCCCCGCTATAGTTGGTCGTAGACTTGGTCGTGATTTATTGCTTCCTGGAGGCAGGGCTAACGGCTGCAGCCCTGCCTCCAGTCGCGTCTATCAGTGGCGCATCGCCGCCTCTCCCCCGCCCCTCTCAGTGAAGGAAGACTGAGAGGGGCGGGGGAGAGGCGGAGATACGCGCTGACAGACGCGCGTGGGGCAGGGATGCGGCGGTTAGCCCTGCCCCAACCAGGAAGCGCTCCCCCGCTGCACCGAGGGGATTTGGGGGTGAAGGGACCCCCGTTAAGCCGCAGGATAGCGGTGTTTTAGCAGGGGCACACATGCCCCTGCTATCTATGAGGTCCGAAGCGAGATTTATTCTCGCTTCAGACTCTCTTTAAAAGCTGGTGTGACTGTTTATGTCACTACCCCCTATTACAGTGCCCTTCATTACAAGGTCTCCTTATTCTAGTGTTTTTTAAATTAATGTGTTCATTATTATTCTGGCCCTCAATTAAAGAGACACTGAAGCGAGACTAAATCTCGCTTCAGCTCTCATATATAGCAGGGGCATGTGTGCCCCTACTAAAACGCCGCTATCCCGCGGCTGCACGAGGGTCCCTGACCCCCAAACCCACCCCCCGCAAACCTTGGTCGTCTTCTTGGTCGCAGATTCTGCTTCCTGGAGGCAAGGGCTAACGGGTGCAGCCCTGCCTCTAGTCGCGTCTATCAGACGCGCATCGCCGCCTCTCCCTCGCCCCTCTCAGTGAAGGAAGACTGAGAGGGGCGGGGGAGAGGCGGAGATACGCGCTGACAGACGCGCGTGGGGCAGGGCTGTGGCGGTTAGCCCTGCCCCAATGCGGAAGCGCTCCCCCGCATTACAGAGGGGATTTGGGGGGACAGGGACCCCCGTTAAGCCGTGGTATAGCGGCGTTTTAGCAGGGGCACACGTGCCCCTGCTATATATGAGGTGTGAAGCGAGATCTATTCTCGCTTCAGACTCTCTTTAAGTGCTTCTTTTTACAGTACCCCCCTATTATAGTGTGCTCTCTATAATACTTACCCCCCAATTACCACAAGGGGGAAAAATGCCAAGGAACCCCTGCAGAGTACTCATGGAACCCTGGTTGAAAAAGCCTGGTCTACTGTTTGGTAGGCAAACTTTTGAAATCTTCATCTGAGGCATACCTAATTATGAGCAGCACAGCAGCCAACTGTCACTAGGCTGGTCTTCTCCTGTCACCAGTATCACATGAGTAGAGCAAGACATTTTGAATCCGGATAACGCCCTTTATTGGACAACTTTATAAGATTCAAAGAGTAAGCAGTCAACCTAATACATATATAGGCCTCAGAACCATATACAGTATTGGGTCAAAAGCTCACTCTGTAAATCTTTAGGGTAAAAGTTAGAGCAGGATGTTTTGAATAAGGATAATTTTTTGGCCTAACTGTTGGCCAACACAGTAGAGCACTCCATTATTTAATATGATTACATTTGCCCAGTGGAGCCCCCTTTAAGTGGAAGGCCACAATTTACAACTCAAGTCTAACTAGAACAGTTGGCAAAAAAAGTGTACTTTTCCCCTGTCCAAACCAATTTCTGGATAAGCCTTGCATGCCCCCCCCCCCCCCTCCCCCCTAAGATTTACTTTTTTATACGGTGTGTAGGAGGACAAAGGTGATCCAGAGAGTGGGGCAGCAGTGTGGATTTAGAGGGTCTATTTCTTCACATTAGAGCGAGGAGGCAATCCGGCATCAGAGGGAGGGGGCGGCGCAAGCTCACATGCTGTAGATCCACATAGGGTGAGGCCGTGACATTCTAGATCTGGCAACACACTCCTAGTCATTAACCCAAATGCACCCACCTAAAAATTAATTTACGTAGTGGAGGAGTGGGGCCAGCGGCGATCAAAGTGACGTACTTGCTCTGACATTTTGACCTACAGGGGCTGATGCTGTGCCAGATCTTTTTTAAAGATTTTATTAAACCAAACAAAAGGATTTAGCCTCCTGACTTCTTCATTGGCTACATGTCCGGTTGGCCTTAAAGGGATACTGTAGGGGGGTCGGGGGAAAATAAGTTGAAGTTACCCTGGGCTTCTAATGGTCCTCCACAGACGTCCTGCGCCCGTGCAGCCACTCACCGATGCTCCGGCCCCGGAGGCCGGTTCACTTCTGGAATTTCAGACTTTAAAGTCAGAAAACCACTGCGCCTGCGTTTCCATGTCCTCAATCCCGCGGATGTCACCAGGAGCGTACTGCGGAGACACAGACCATACTGGGCCTGCGCAGTACGCTCCTGGTGACATCAGCGGGATCGAGGATACGGCAATGCAGGTGCAGTGGTTTTCAGACTTTAAAGTCTGAAATTCAAGAAGTGAACTGGAGGCGGGGCCGGAGCATCGGTGAGTGGCTGCGCGGGCACAGGATGTCTGCGGGGGACCATTAGAAGCCCCGGGTAAGTTCAACTAATTTTCCCCCGACCCCCCTACAGTATCCCTTTAAAGAGAAACTTTGACCCAGGATTGAACTTCTTCTCAATGAGTAGCTGATCCCTCCCTTTCCCACGACAAAGGGGGACATCTGGGTGATTGATATTGTGGTGAAACTCCTCCCAGTGTGGTGTCAGGCCATGGCCCTGACAGTTTCTGATCTGTGAACCTTGTTGCATTGTGGGAAATAATGGTGGTTTCCAACTACCAAGCAAGCAGTATCTCACTCCGTGTATATGCAGTATAATCCCTTTATAGTAAATTTCAAGGGACAAAAGTAGTTTACTATAGTAGTTTACCTCAGGGGACAAAGTAGTTTACTGTATCAGAAGTTTACAGTATTTGAATTGGTCACACATTGAATATTCATGCAGGCAGTAAGGTCAGGAACTGGGGACTACATTTACTATAGACAGAGGTTTACTATATCAGCATTTAAAGTGGTCTAACACCCAGCATTTCAACTTTGCTTTAAAAGATTGCTTACAGCTTATAAACTATTATGCCAGATTTTTTTTTATCAGAAATTCACTGAATGGATTAAACATGACATTTTAGTGCTGCATTTAGCTAGAAATACTCCTCTGTGCTTGCTTGTTTAGTTACAAATGTATCTATCTACAATGTAACAAACAAACACTGCTCTGAGAGAACAAAGAGGGCTTCCCCGGCAGGCTTTTCAAAGGTCTATTTGTATTCCAAATAAAGATACATTTTGTAACTACAGATAAGAATGGATGCGGATTCCTAGTTTAATCCAACACTAAAATGTCATGTTTAACCCATTCAGTGAATTTCTGCTTAAAAAAAAATCTGGCATAATAGTTTGTAAGCTGTAAGCAATCTTTTAAAGCAAAGTTGTAATGCTGGGTGTTAAACCGCTTTAATATAACGAAATTTGTGTGCGTGCGTGTATATAATATATATTACACACACACACACACACACACACACACACACACACACACACACACACACACACACACACACACACACACACACACACACACACACACACACACACACACACACACACACACACACACACACACACACACACACACACACACACACACACACACGGCGTGCTTAAATGGAACCTGAAGCGAGGAAAATTATTTAAAACAAACATGACATAGCTGCAAATGAATATTACATACTAACCTCACCGTTAGATCCTCTCAGAGGCTCACCATTTTCTTCTTACAGTGATCCCTTCCATTTCTGACAATATTTTGTCAGAATTGAAATACACCAGTTGCTGTCAGTTATATATCAGCAGCTGTCAGTTACAACGGAATGTGCAAGGTTATGTCCATGTTTCCCTATGGCTCAAGTTTCTGATATTACAGTTTAACAGTGTGCTGATCAGGAAGCTCTTAGGGGGTAATGGCCATTTTTAAAATGGAGGACGGAGAAATCCAATGATCACAGTGGACAAATGGGACGCAGGAGAGGAGAAAGGGTTTGAGTAGTAGACTACACAGGAGGCAAGTATGACCTGTGTATGGTTATTGTGACTTTCTATTTTCAGTTCAGGTTCTCTTTAAAGATAATGTCAGTTGACGCTGTCCGTTTTTTTCATGCTGGCCAGTAGTAAAGATGATGACCTGCAGGATAACAGTGGATCACACAACATGAACGAATTACATGGAAAGTATTAATAACATTTCTTGATCTATCGTCGTTGCAATGTATTGATTTCTTCTTTTACCCTACTACTTTATTTCAGTAAAGTTCCTCTCTAAGTACATTCTACTGTTCCCAAACCATGGTTGAGGCTCACATGCCAGGAACACAAATAAGTACAAGAAATCTTTTTAAAAGGTTTATTTTAATCATAATTCTTGTATAACCAAGCAGTTCAATAAAGAGAATGCACAGAAAAGTCATTCCAGCACTTCAGAATGTTAGATAATGTCCTCAAGTCCTGTGCCCACCAAGTCAACAGGGGGCATCAGCTTCTAAAGTAACAGAAAAAAAAATATTTACAGTAATATTATGCTAGTGGCACTAAGTGGGGCCTGCATGTCTTCTAGCGTTCTTCAGCTATGCAGAATTTTACAGTACACCATGGTAGTGGAAGCATACGTCATCCTGAAATGAGATATTGAGCAGAGATGGATTTCTGGTGCATGCAAAAATTTTAAGAAAAATATGTAAAAGGGGGAAAAAAACTAAACACAAAAAACAAAAAGTAATGAAAAAAAATGCAAACCGAAATAAAATAAGGGCTTTTATGGATGAGTAAAGTTTTATGTACACAAGTGGTATATTTATTTATTTTTCAAGGTCTCCAGCTAGATACAAGGAAGGGCGTTGGCATCTCTGACTTCGTTAAAGTTTAGGGAATTCCAAAGTTGTACAAAAGTTTTCTGTGATAATATTCTACAACTATAAAAAAACAAAATTAAAAAATAATAGGATATATAAACCCTGCCCATTTTTTTTTTCTAAATTTACAAAAAACCCAATACATACTTCAAGCCCATTCAGGGTCCAAAATTAGGACCATACTACCAGAAGAATGACCATCTGGGAAATGTGAAAAGAGCACAACATTCATTTTTTTTGCATCATACTAGACTTCAATGAGGCCGAATATATACCATCCACACCCACCAGTTTAGTCGGAAAGCTGAAAAAAATTGCAATGTTATACAAGATACCACCCATGTACACTACCCAAACATTTGGGAAGCTATCAAAAAGGCACTTTGAGAATAGGGATCAAATTCTATAGAGACAAAATTAACAAATAATTATTTTTTCGTTAAGTTATGTTGTACAAAAAGAAAAAAAAAAAAGGGGGGGGGGGGGGGGGGGAATGATTAATACCAAAAAGTCCAACTCACAGCTTTTTGTGTAGAAATAATTTACAAAATGAAGCTAGTATAAAGAATAAAAAGCGGGTTACAATGCAAAACATCAAAGAAAAGTATTTTTTAAATTTTCTTACAGCCACATAATAAAAAAGTAAAAAGCAGCGCCTAAGCAAAAATGTCCGTTGGTATATAAGCAGCAATGCATAGCCTTTTTATTTTTTTTCCCCAAAATTGTCTACATTTCGACACTGAAGATCAGCTCCACCGTACAAGTCAAAGTACAGTGTACTTTGTGATACTATTGGTTTTTGAAACTACAACTTATCTCATGCTCCCCCATCCTGGGAAGTTAGTGGTCAGAACCTATTAAGAAGTCCCGCCTTCTTAAAAATCTTAGTCATCCATTAAAAACAAAAACAAAAAAAGACTGAGATAGCGCTACACAGAACTATCTTTTTTTTTCCCAAACCATAAAAGCTTCCAAAAAATCCCTTCTTCGTTCTTAACTCCAATTTAAAAAAATTGTTTAGTCACTGATCAATTCCCATTACACTGTCCAAACCCCCGACCCTACAAATTAAAGATTGGTGAAGAAAGAATATTTGGCAATTATTTTTCCGAGCTCACGTTGCAGTACATCTTCTCATTTCACGTTGAATGCCAGAAGCGGTCGTTCCTCGCGCTTTTGCCAAGGACTTTTCTTATTTTCTCCCTGGTCATCAGAACCATCATCATTGAAGGAGTAATCATGTTCGGGGCTGTTTAATGGCACGGGTGAGGAGTCTGCAGTTCGTTTAATAGGTTCTTCCTGAAGGCTGGGCAGCTGGCCACTCCTCCTGATTGGTGGTTCGGATAAAGCTCGGTTATCCTCGGGGCTACACACAGCTGTGCCACATTCGCTACCGCTTTGGTCCATGTCATCTAAATAAACCAGCTGTGTGTAAGCCGGGCTGTCTGGTGATTTCACTTCCTTCTGCTGGTGCTCCATTAGGGTTGGGTGCTGCTTCAGCATGGCAAACTTTTCTCCCCTTCCTTTCCGTCCAGATTTTTTTGGTTCGTTCATATCAACACCAGAATCTAAACTGGCATCGTTGCTGCCATTTTTTCCTGCTCTTTGGAGATCAATGTAAGAATGTCTTACGTGTGCATTGGACCGGCCATCTAGAGACACAAACCAGGCACGTGGATGGGGCATGGGTCGACCACCCCCAAGCTCCATCAGAGCTTTTTCCGTCAAGAGCTGCATTTCACCATTAATTTGAGCAATGGTAGCATCGTTAAGGGACGCAGGGATAGAGACCGATTCTGACATCACAGTGTTTTGTCCGCTCCACTCTATACCATCGCCATCTTGAAGAAGTTGCTGAGATACGGCTTGGGAGCTGAGTTGTGAGGATGGCTGAGGATGCTGGCCATGAGATTTGGAAAGCTCTGCTTGAAGGCATTCAAGGTCATACTGTTGTTCAGCTGACATGATCAGTTGCTGGCTTACAAAAGGGTGCTCCGCTTGAAGTTTCATGTAATGTGCGGGGATGACCAAGGTAGGCATTACATTTCTGTAAACCCCATCGTTGACTTGGTCTACGGAATTAAAGCATATGAGCTGACCAGGACGAGGGAAGGAGGTTGGCCTCTCAAGGTGATCTACAGACCTCGACATACATTCATTAGGCCGTCGGTCCATGACCTCCTCTGCTTCAGGAGCAGAAGGCACAGGGTGACTTTGTTCCTGAATGTTTGGCTTGCTTCCTGACAAAACCTGGTTGGTGGACAACTGATCTTTGCTTTCATATAAGGGTTGACAGATCACTGAGTTGTAACTCCGGCGGTACTCATCCTTCAAGGGAGAGACATATCCATCAGAGATATCGGTTGACTTCCTCGACTTTAACAGGAACTGATCCAGAGATTTATTGTACACCTGCCTCAAGGTACCACTTGGAGTCAGGTTGTCTAATGACATTTGGCTCTTTTCATCCTGGTGAGAAAGCAGCTCTTCTCTGGAGCTAAATTCCCGTGAGGTATTATAGGAAGGTTTAAGCATCGGGGTATGCATATCTACCTCTCCACTAGAGGACATCATCTCCATGTGGATAGGGCTAATTAGATTGATGTGGGACATAGAGGTGGCCTGGTCTTTCTTGGAAGAATCCAAGGAGGAGGTGAGATGAAGCTTGCGGTGATGTTGACGAGGCTTTATACATTTCCTCCTATAAGAACAGAAAGGAGACAACATTAGAATAAAATGACAAGGGACAATAATTCTGCAGTCAACACGTTAAAGAAGTTATTCTGGAAATCTTTAACCCTTTAGCAGCCAATTTATTGAAAGGCTTGCAAGTGCTCCAGGCCACTTGATTTTAGCACATTTTTATTTCTTCTTTGTTACATTTCCTAGCTTCTAATTAGTATTGATGTAGCGTTTATTTATGGGCACTTGTCACCAGGGGCCAGTGTGAGACAATAACAGAGGACATCTGCATTCCGTTCCTCTGTTTTCTGCTACAGAGAGAGATCAAAGCATTCCAAGAATTTACAGCAGAACGAGTTCTGCTGACTGAGGTCAAGAGTGCACTTAACTCAAACGAGAAAACGCTGTAGAGGCTGCTAATAAGTTAAAGGATAACTGTAGAGTCCATCACCATCATAGAGAAAAAAGCTTTAGAAGTAGTCCCTGACCAAAAGTGCAAACATATATTATGGCCAAAATTGTTGGCATCCCAGAAATCTTTCCAGAAAATCAAGTATTTCTCACAGAAAAGTATTGCAGCAACACGTTTTGTTATACACGTTTATTCCCTTTGTGTGTATTGGAACAAAACAACAACAAAAAAAGTGAGAAAAAAAAGCAATTGGACATAATGTTACACAAAATTCCAAAAATGTGCTGAACAAAATTATTGGCACCCTTAACATAATATTTGGTGGCACACTCTTTGGAAAAAATAACTGAAATCAGTCGCTTCCTACTCAGTGGCGTATTTGACACCCGGTGCAGATTATTTACAGACAAATGCAGCAAACAGTACCTCTGACATATGTGAAATACACATATACATTACCCCACAAATATGAAATGCAGCACATTTTAATTCAAAACAAAAATGCATCAAATGTTCCCTCCACTGGGTGCTGGTGGGGTGGGATGGAGCAGCTAAGTGGGATAAGTGGGTGACACTGGGTGGGAAGAGGGTGACAGTGAGTGGGAAGGGTGACATTGAACGGGGAGGGAGACACTGAGTGGGAAGGGAGACATTGGGTGAGAGGACACTGGGTTGGAGGAGGGTGACACTGGGTAGGAGGAGGGTGACACTGGGTAGGAGGAGGGTGACACTGGGTAGGAGGAGGGTGACACTGGGTAGGAGGAGGGGGAAACTGTGTAGGGAGGGGGAAACTGTGTAGGGAGGGGGAAACTGTGTAGGGAGGGTGACACTGTGTAGGGAGGGTGACACTGTGTAGGGAGGGTGACACTGTGTAGGGAGGGTGACACTGTGTGGAAGGAGAGTGACACAGAGGAAGGAGAGTGACACAGAGGAAGGAGAGTGACACAGAGGAAGGAGAGTGACACTGAGTGGAAGGAGAGTGACACTGAGTGGAAGGAGAGTGACACTGAGTGGAAGGAGAGTGACACTGAGTGGAAGGAGAGTGACACTGAGTGGAAGGAGAGTGACACTGAGTGGAAGGAGAGTGACACTGAGTGGAAGGAGAGTGACACTGAGTGGAAGGAGAGTGACACTGAGTGGAAGGAGAGTGACACTGAGTGGAAGGAGAGTGACACTGAGTGGAAGGAGAGTGACACTGAGTGGAAGGAGAGTGACACTGAGTGGAAGGAGAGTGACACTGAGTGGAAGGAGAGTGACACTGAGTGGAAGGAGAGTGACACTGAGTGGAAGGAGAGTGATACTGAGTGGAAGGAGAGTGACAATGAGTGGAAGGAGAGTGACAATGAGTGGAAGGAGAGCGACAATGAGTGGAAGAAGAGCGACAATGAGTGGAAGGAGAGCGATACTGAGTGGAAGGAGAGCGATACTGAGTGGAAGGAGAGCGATACTGAGTGGAAGGAGAGCGATACTGAGTGGAATGAGAGCGATACTGAGTGGAATGAGAGCGATACTGAGTGGAAGGAGAGCGATACTGAGTGGAAGAAGAGCGATACTGAGTGGAAGGAGAGCAATACTGAGTGGAAGGAAAGCGATACTGAGTGGAAGGAGAGCGATACTGAGTGGAAGGAGCGCGATACTGAGTGGGTAGGGAGGGTGACACTGAGTGGGAGGAGGGTGACACTGAGTGGGAGGAGGAGGGAGAAGCTGGGTGGGAGGAGGGAGAAGCTGGATGGGAGGAGTGTGACGCTGGGTGGGAGGAGGGTTACAGTGGGTGGAGAGGGTGACACTAGGTGGAAAATGGGTAACACAGGGTAGAGAGGATGACAGAGAGGGAGGAGGGTGACACTGGGTGTCAGTATAGGAAGCCTGATGACCTCCCTCCAGCCCCTTCCCCCAGTATAGCTAGCCAGTATAAAGAGTGCCCCAACCCCAGTGTTTGCAGCAGAGGGAGAATTCACTTCTCCAGGATCCATCTCCCTCCTATTAGGCTCTCCTCTGTCATCTGCATCATCCAGAGACAGTGGATCCTGGAGAAGTGACTTCCCCCTGAGCTGTGTGCGCTCTGCACAATGGCTCTCTTGGTTTTGCGGTTCCCCTCTTGGCTGGTCATTGTTCCTCATTAACACAGCTCCGCCCCTTCTCCTGCGGCCCTGCCTCTTCACCCATAGCTCCGCCCCCTCGCCCCACTGATCGGTAGAAAACTCTGTCGGCGATTCACCCCTTCAAGCCTGACATCCTGGTGCGGCTCACACCCCCTGCTGTGATGCCAGTGTTCCTACTTGCATGCTTGTTCATGGTCTATGGCTAAAATATATATAAAATATCAGCGCTGCGTAATATGTTGGCGCTTTATAAGTACAATAAATAAATACCAATATTAGAGGCAGATGATCAGCTGGTCAGCCAGGCAATCTGCATTGTTTAAAAGAAAATTTATATGTCAGCCTCCATATTAATCTCCGTTCAGGTGAGGTTTCATTTCTTACCAGCAGAGGGAGAAATCGAGCTGAGCTGAGTCTAATGATATAACGGGTTTCCCTAAAAAATAAGTCTCATATTCATTTTTGCTCCAAAAGATCGGGGGAGATATTATATTTCACACTGCACTCGCCGTCATCAAGTCCAGTTATGGGGGAAAATTTGGCACGCGACCAATCAGGCAGGGTTGCTAGCACCAGACTGGCCAATCACAGCTGCCCACTCCTACTTGTAAGTCACTGCTACTGATCAAGTGCAGTGATTGGCCCAATGACTATGCTGTAGTACCGCCCGCAAGACGATCGGCACTAGTTAGCAGAAGGAGTTGCAGGCGGCTGTGATTGGCCAGGCTGGTGCCAGCATCCCCATCTGATTGGTCGTGTGCCAAAGCAGCCCCTCTGACTAGCCATGGTGATCTCTCGCCGGTGACAGGGTTTTAGCACGCCTTGATAAGAGGCATATAACAACACACAACAGCTCTTCCTCTGGATTGTGGTAATCTACTGATTAGGTACCTGGCCTGACACCCCTGCACATTGCTGGTAACCTTGCTGTGTGCAGGGATGACAGGACCAGTGACCGATCAGCACTGCACCGCTCTGTCCACGCTTGCCCGGCTCTTCTTCCACTAGGGCTTACTTTCGGGGGAGGGCATATATATCGAGCAAGCTCAACATTGCAGCTAGGCTAATTGTTGGGTAAACACGGCAGGAAGAGCAGTTGGTGCCTTCTGCTCTCCCCCCCTGACTACCAGAGATGAGTGATGATTGGAAGAACGAGGAGACTGTTCCATCAGTGATACAGGCCAAAATCTTTTCTTAGGGCTTGTTCATACTACAAGAGCTTTTTAAATGCTAGTGATTTTGAAAAGCTCTTGCTAATGCAATGCTAGGATAACATTAGCAAGAGCTTTTAAATTCACAAAGCGCTTAGAAAAGCTCTTTGTGAATCTGCATTATTTAAAAGGAAACAAACATGTCAGGCTCCATATCCCTCTCACCACAGGTTCCCTTTTAAGGTCTCCATCTTTGCACTCCGGCATAAAGGCCCATAAGCAATTTATTTTTCTCTCCTGAGTTTTCTCCTTGGTGATATTTTTAAGCTTGTCAATAAAAAGCCCTTTAAGTCATCAGAAAGCAAGAAAATCCTCAAAATAATTTTCATAGTACTTTTTCACCTACGTTTTGGTACTTTTTAAAGCGGACCCAAACCAAACATTTTTTTTTAATTCAAAATATTTAGTTGCACTACTCTGACACATACAAAGATAAATAAACACTCCTTCAAGCCTATGAGCATTTCAGTGCATGCTTTTCACCCTTCTCTTTTCATAACTAGGGTTATACAGGTGGCAGCCATGACTTCTGAGCTTAGTAGGAGGTTTTAGATCATGGGTGTGTTTGTCACCAGCTACCCTCCCTCACAGGTCTATGTGAAATCTCACACTAGCTGAGATCACCTCCCCTGTGACATCATCAGTAGCAGCCTGTGTTTTGTTTTTTTTATCAACTCCACCAGTCTGCCGGATTCTGTCCAAGCAATATGAAAGGAAGGGAGGGGTTCCTCCAATAAATGTAAAATATTTTATATTTGTCATCATGCAGCTAAAAAAAGCCTGCTATTTATTATTATAATTTAGAAAATAGATTTCATTTCTGAAATCTTGTATTTTTAATTTGGGTCCACTTTAACCACTTAAAGGACTCACGAGGTGACATGTGACATTATGAGATAGACATGTGTATGTACAGTGCCTAGCACACACATAACTATGCTGTGTTCCTTTTTTTTTTTCTTTCCCTGCCTGAAAAAGTTAAAAATCAGGTATGTAAGTGGCAGTTCCTGTCCGGGTCGGGACCGGGTCAGACTCTAGTGTAACCCTCACTGATGAGGAATTGCAGCCATAAAACACTTTTGTGGCAGTAAATGGCCTCTAAGAGCAGGAAAGAGATAATAAGTTCAATAGTTCATATATTTTAGCCCTTCAATTAATGTTTCATTGAGAAAAGGCCATGAAACAGTAAAAGCTTAAAAAGTTGACTGAAATATAAAATAAAACTGTGGGATAACTTTAAAAGTGATTTTTAAAAGGAGGAGGACAGATACAATTGTTTATCTCAGTTTTTTTGTAGCCTCGGATGTCTCATCCAGATAGGCTGAGCTTGCACCCGTTGGCCATTAGCCGAGCGTAGCTCCCATTCGTTGATCGAAGTCCCCTGCAGAAAAACCGACAGCCTCTTATCAGAGGCTGCGGTTATTCTGAGTTTAAAAAAAAGTTTCCCGGCCTCATTCCTGTTTCTGGAAGCATGATCGTACTCTTCCAGGACTTTTTGACTGTGGCCATCCTGTGGCCAAATAGTAAAACTACACCCACATCCATTTTTTATTAAATAAATACGTTATTTTAAATGTAAAATTAGCTGTTTACCTCCCACACCAAAAATTACCCAAATACATTTTTTAATTAAAAAATAAAATAAAAATTACAATAAAAAACAAAAAACAGAAAACAAATCGTTACCTAAAGGCCTGAACTTTTTAAATATGCATGTCAAAGGAGTATATTAATATAATTTTTTAAAATGATGGGCTTGTAAATAGTGATGGACGCAAATTGAAAAAATGCACCTTTATTTCCAAATAAAATATTGGCGCCATACATTGTGATAGGGACATAATTTAAATGGTGTAATAAGGGGGACAAAAGGGCAAATAAAATACATGGGTTTTAATTACGGTAGCATGTATTAATTTGAAACTATAATGGCCAAAAACTGAGAAATAATTAATTTTTTCCATTTCTTTCTTAATATTCCTGTTAAAATTGATTTAGAATAAAATAATTCTTAGCAAAATGTATCACCCAAAGAAAGCCTAATTGGTGGCAGAAAAAACAAGATAAACAAGATATAGATCAATTCATTGTGATGAGTAGAGATAAAGTTATTGGCGAATGAATGGGAGGTGAAAATTGCTCGGATGCATAAGGTGAAAAATGACTGAAATGATTAAGCAATACCAGTTGCCTGGCAGGCCTGCTGATCACTCTGTTTTAGTAGTGTCCAAATCACACACCTAAAACAAGCATGCAGCTAATCTGGTCAGATATGAGAATGTCAGAAACACCTGATCTGCTGCATGCTTGTTCAGGGGCTATGGGTATGATATTAAAAGCAGAGGATCAGCAGGACAGCCAGGCAATGTGTATTATTTAAAAGGAAACAAACATGTCAGGCTCCATATCCCTCTCACCACAGGTTCTCTTTAAAGATAACCTAAAGCCACTAAAAAAAAAAAAAATAAGATTAACTCACCTGGGGCTTCCCTCAGCCCCTGCAGACGATCGGTGCCCTCGCAGCTTCGCTCCGATGGCCCAGGACCCGCTGGCGAACTCTTCCGGTTTGGCCGCCAGGAGCCCGCAATAGCAGCATAGGGGGCGATATACAGGCTGGGAACGCGAACAATCACTCGCGTTCCCATGCCTGTCAGCCGGTGACGGCCAAACCGGAAGTCGTCGCCGGCGGGTCCAGAAGCATCGGACCGGAGCTGCGAGGGCACCGATCGTCCGCAGGGGGCTGAGGGAAGCCCCAGGTGAGTTAATCTCATTTTTTTTAGTGGCTTTAGGTTCACTTTAAGGTCTCCATCTTTGCACTCCTGCATAAAGATCTTTCTGATGAAGATAGGGAGTTGTGCAGCAGCACAGGCTTACCTGCAGTAGTACATCAGCAGACAGAACATGATCAGCAGGATAAAGGCAATGCCGCCTAATATGGCCAGGAGGAAGAGGGTGTGATAGCTTGTGAAGTCCTGCGTCACCACCGGATCTGAACAAGACAAGGATAAGAGAACGGTGAGGCAAGGAACATATTAAGCCAACCCAAAACTACACAGAACTTTATTTACAAAAGCACCACAGGCTGCCAATTATCATAAGCAATACAACAAAACTGGCCTGCCTTTTGAAAAAGTGAGCTTTTCTCCTGGCGGACTCAAAGCGCCAGAGCTGCAGCCACTAGGGGGCGCTCTATAGGCAGTAGCAGTGTTAGAGAGTCTTGCCCAAGGTCTCCTTACTGAATAGGTGTCGGCTTACTGAACAGGAAGTGCCGAAATCTGAATCCAGGTCTCCTGTGTCAGAGGCAGAGCCAGCACACTATCCATTAACCAGTACACTATACAGACACTTACGACACAAATTAAGACGGCCACCCTGGCCGGGGTCATAGCAGCAGAATACTGAGTAGCATCGTTGCACAAGTTACTCTGGGGACCAGAAGAAGCCAATAGAACAGGTGTCTGTAAACTGCATTAACTGTATGATCTCTGCTTTTCAGCGGTACTTCTTGCAAGTCAATAGGTCCCCTTATTCTATCTGACCTTTAATCCAGCATCCAGTTCCTGATGCCGAACTCTAGCATCTCCCCCTAAATTACACTGACCACATAGGGGGACACGGGATCAGCCATTGGCTGTTCCTATGCCCTCCCATGTGGTCAGTGTAATGATTGGCTGTTCCCATGTCACCTGCCTGTGTCCCCCTATGTGGTCGGTGTAATGAATGGCTGGTTCCTGTGGCCTCTTACATGGCCAGGTAAACGATTGGCTGTTCATGTGTCCTCCTACATTGCCAGTGTAATGAGTGGCTGTTCCTGTGTCCCCCCCTTACATGGCCAGTGTAATAATTGGCTGTTCCTGTGTCCCCTTACATGGGCAGTGTAATAATTGGCTGTTCCTGTGTCCCCTTACATGGGCAGGTAAATGATTGGCTGTTCATGTGTCCCCCCTTACATGGCCAGTGTAATGAGTGGCTGTTCCTGTGTCCCCCCTTACATGGCTAGTGTAATAATTGGCTGTTCCTGTGTCCCCCCTTACATGGCTAGTGTAATAATTGGCTGTTCCTGTGTCCCTTTATGTGGTCAGCGTACCTAAACGTAACCAGACCTCAGGTTTCCTGTGGTGTCTGGTAGCACAAAGACATTAGCAGCAGATCCATTAAGTCCTATAACTTGCGAAGTGGGGCCTCCACAAATTGGGTTTGTTTTTCCAACAAACCCCTCAGATAATCATCTTGAGATCAGGGTAAGTAGCGGGCCAAGCTTTTATTCCTCATGGACATTAGTGAACTTTGGGTGCTTTTCCTTGAGCATCTTTGAGTTCTTTAGTGTATACTAATCGCTGCAGACAGGGAACACCCCGCAACACCTGCCGTTTTTTCAGATACTCTTACCAATCATCTGTCCATCACAATCTGGCCATCACAGTTGCTCAGATATTAATGTTTGCCCTTTTTTCCTCCTCCCAGCACATGATCCACAAGAACTGACTGTTCAGTTGCTGCCCAGTCTATCCCGCCTTTGACAGGTGTCATGGTAATGGCATCATCAATGTTTTTTACTTCTACGGTTTTACATTTGGTAAGCAGTATGGTTCTCTACCTGGGTTTGAAGGAGACATGGCAGCCACCCAATATCCCATCTGGGGAGCGATGTAAGTCCAGGTCAGCTGGTTTCCTTCTTGCAGAACAATTCCAATGCTGCTCTTTACCCAGGTTCCTTTATGGAAACAGACAGAAATAAGAGAAGGGTTAGGAATCAGATGACAGATAACATAAGTCATCTGCATGTCACAGATTATTATATATATTTATTTATATAGTGCTAACATCTTCTGTAGCACTGCACATAGTGTAAAACAAATATTTGGGAACATGTATACATGAGAAGTTCAATACAATGTACAATCATGACAATCCAGCAATACAAGTACAAACACAAACATAGTTAATATGTGGTTTAAACGCTTACCGACCGCGTCACACCTATGAGCGTGGCCGCGGCGGCAGCCCCAGGACCAGCTAACGTCGATTGGCTTAAAGTCCTGGGGCAGCAGTTTGCAGGAGATCGCGCGCAGAGTGCGTACGCATCTTCTGCTTGGCGGTCGCCACTCGGAAGACTGTTACACGGCGAAACCGCCGTGTATTTACATGTACAGCACTGCGATCAGCAGCAGCGCTGTACTGGGGACAGCCGTGTGACACGGCTGTCCCCCTGGGGGACAAGAGAGCGATCGGCTCTCATAGGCAGAAGCCTATGACAGCCGATCGCCATAATTGGCTGGCTGGAGGGAGGGATAGCATTTAAAGAAACAGTTTTTAATAATAAAAAAAAACAATGTTTATTTAAAAAAAAAAAACAAACAAACATGGGGGAGCGATCAGACCCCACCAACAGAGAGCTCTGTTGGTGGGGAGAAAAGGGGGGGGATCACTTGTGTGCAGAGTTGTACGGCCCTGCAGCTTGGCCTTAAAGCTGCAGTAACCAATTAAACTGAAATTAGCCTGGTCACTAGGGGGGTTTAACACCATGGTCCTCAAGAGGTTAAGATATAACTATCATTGGCATATGAAAAATTATGACAAAATAATCACTACTAGGTGGTCCCTGCTCTTGTGAGCTTACAGTGTAGAGGGTAGTGGGGTGTAAACAATAGGGAAGGACCTAGGTGTTAGATGAAACTGTGAGCCTCCACTGCAAACTACAATCAATTATAGACTTGTCTGAAAAGGTGTGTTTTGAGAGTACAAGGTTTCCAGGCTTGGAGCATGATGGACAGGCGGTGGTAGAGAATTCCAGAGGAGAGGGGAGGCTCGTGAGACGCCCTGGATGTGGAAGTGAGAGGAGTTGACCACGCTAGAGGACAAAAGGGTCTAATGGGAGGAACGGAGGTTCTGGGCGGGATGGTATGTGGAGATTGAGGAAATGTATGGAAGTGACAACTTGTGTAGAGCTTAGAATGATGGCATCGGCCAAATGTCAATTATTTACCTTATTTTAGGTACAGCAAGTTAGAGTTGGGAGGGAGTATAAAGGGTGCTTCCAGCAAGCAGCAAGTCCTGTTCACTATTCAGCATTCCTAGCACCGTGAAAAGGCCCTTCAGTCACAGGATTGTCACACTATGTGGCCAGACTGAAATCATGTATTCAGTATTGGAAATTGTTTCAGTTACAATCTGAGCCTTCTTTTTTAGATTGCTGCAATAAACTCCTCTCTCTCCTCTTGTCTGACCCATCTTCCTGCTTGGAATCTTCCGCAGAACACTCAGGACAAAAAATGGAACCAAGACACACCTGGTCTAGATAATACTGACTGGGAGGACATCCTAGAAGACTTTATAAAAGTCCCTACTTCAGCCAAAGACGCATTAATACAAGTCAATTTTTTTTACACAGAATCTATCTTAAGGGTCCCCATACACTGAGCCGATTAGCGGCCGATCGATCAAAATCGATTGACCGGCCGATTTATTTGCGGTCGATTTCAATCGATCTCGGTCGATCTGTTGAGATTGCTTATCATTTTGCATTGGACCTAATGGAAATCTGATGGCAAAAAAATGCCATCACATCGATTCTCAATAGATTTCACACTGAAATCTATTGGAAATCTGTTCCTTGTAAAAAATGTTCCTAAACACATCAGATGGATCAGAAATCTATCTGACGATCTATCTGCTGCTAATCTAATGAGTGTATGGCCACCTTTACTCCTGAAAGAATGCATAAAACTTGTAAAACAGTGAGCTATGTCATAGATGTTCCACTGCAACTGGTACATCTTTCCACATGTTTTGGAGCTGTGATAAGCTAAAACCATTTTGGAATGAAATATTTAATACCATGAATGACAGGATGATTAGGATTATTTGAAGAACCTTCATGCGGCAAACACATTCAATACTTAATAGGTATCTTATGCTATTACGCCCGTAAGGAAATATTGTGGGTCAGGAAAGGGAACGCCTTACAGTCCATAAACTTCTGGATAAGTACTATAAATATTGTTCTTCCATTATACGGGATGACCTATAAAAAAATCGCAATTGTCCGCAAAGATTTGATAAGATCTGGGCACCATGGTATAATAGATCTAACCCTGATTGTTAGCACTTTCATTAATCCATATCTATTTATGACTATGTTCTTGAGGGGTGGTCCAGGGGCGGGCCTAGAGACTCTTATTTTCTCTTTCCCTTCTTTCTCCTCTTACCTCTCTTCTCTTTTATCTTTCCTTTCTACCCATGGTTTCGGGAACACTGGATCACCACTGATATGATCTCCTTTATATAGATATTCACAAACTGACTCTATAATACATGCATCTGAGAGTTATGTTCAGCTGTCATTAAAGAAGAACTGTCGCAAAAATCTTAACATTTAAAGAGACACTGAAGCGAAAAAAAATATATGATATAATGAATTGGTTGTGTACTATGAATAATTACTAGAAGATTAGCATCAAAGAAAATATTCTCATATTTTTATTTTCAGGTATATAGTGATTTTTCTAACATTGCATCATTCTCTAATATGTGCAGATTACACAACACTCAGCATTCAAAATGATTCTTTCAGAGCAGTCTGTGAACTAATGACCTCTCCTCTGGCAGAGAAAAAGTAAATAGTTAACTAACAGTTGAGATAATAAAAGTCAGAAAACAGCCCTCTCCACGACTTTGAAAGTCGTAGAGATTAATGGCTTTTTTGCATAGAGATAACAACTGGAGTTTCTTAACTCTTCTTGTACTAGAAACAATTAGACTGATGTATCTGATCTTAATGTTTTATTTCTTAGCTGCACTACACATACAAATCATAATATCATAATTTTTTTTTTCGCTTCAGTGTCTCTTTAAAATACATAAAAATAAGAAGTACATTTCTTCCAGGGAAAATGAGCCATAAATCACTTTTCTCCTATGTTGCTGTCACTTACAGTAGGTAGTAGAAATCTAACATAACTGACAGGTTTTGGGCTAGTCCATCTCTCCATAGGGGATTCTCAGCATGGCTTTTATTCTTTATAAAGACATTCCCTGAAAAAGATTAATACAAAGATGCTGACCAGCCTCCCTGCTCGCTGCACACTATTTTGGCAGTTGGATGGAGCAACTGCCATTCACAAAGTGCTTTTAAAAATAAAGAAAACCCTGAGAACCCCCTATGAGAAGATGGGCTAGTCCAAAATCTATTGGTACTGTCAGATTTCTATTACTCACTGTAAGTGACAACAACATAGGAGAAAAGTAAATTATAGCTCATTTTACTCAGGAAGAAATGTACTTCTTATTTGTAAGGTGTTCTAAATTTTAACATTTTCGCGACAGTTCCTCTTTAAGAAATGTTTTATCAATGCATAATGATATGTATGGCTGATACTGATGTAATAATGCTATGTATTACTCTGTTGATGGAGAACAGCGTTGTAAAGTTTGTACTTTTTTTTTTTAACAAATCAATTTTATTTTGAAAAACAAACAAAGAACACCCAGGACTCTCCCATACAGAACCTTTGTAAGCACAGCTATTATGTTGAGGAGCAGAACATTCAATTTATAATCTTTTTATTAAAATCACTACTATGTTTTCTATACCTTATACAAGGATATTATATGGATCTTACACTTTGCGTCACAGAAATAGGATTGCGTTATCGTTACATTTACGGTAGTTTTCATTCTAACCCGAAAAATTCTCTCCTCCTGCCTGAAAGCAGTGTCTGTTTTTGCTCCTTTATAAATGATCTGATCAGAGGGATGCGCCGTTAGGTTCAGTTCTGAGTGTTCTCTCTCGCCTAAATCAAGGCTCTATTCCTATTATCTGCTGTGATAAATCCTTTGAGCTTCTTTATAGAAAACAGAAGCAACCCGCTGGGAGGTGAAGAGTACACTTGAAACTTCCACACGTTTTCTGAACTCTGTTGCTCATACACTTGTCATTTTGTGATACATTTCAAGGGACTAAAATGAAACGGACATTTTTTTTAGCCACTAATACACTCCATTGCATGGGCGTAACAATCACTCCAGCCATCGCAGGGGGGCCCAGAGGCTTTGAGGCTCCTTTCCATCTCCCCAACAGCAAGTGCAGCCAATTCGCAAAGAAACCTCCCCATTCACTCACAAAAGCCATGTGCAGGAGGTGTGTAATTGTTTTCCTGCTTCCAGAGGCTGCTTCACAGCAGAACACTCTCTGCTGCCATTCGCCAGCTCTCAATCCCGTGGGGTTTGGGGACCAAGGAGGCCCCATGCTATCATTTTTGAAGGGGGTCTCTATTAAAGTGGACCCAAATTAAAAATACAAGATTTCAGAAATAAAATCTATTTTCATGATGACAAATATAAAATCTGTCTTCTTCTTTATGCATTGCATAAAATATTTTACATCTATAGGGGGAAGCCCTCCCTTCCTTTCATATTGCCAGGACAGAATCTGGAAGACTGGTGGAGGAGATAAACAAAAACAAAACACAGGCTGCAACTGATGATGTCACAGGGGAGGTGATCTCAGTGTGTGAGATTTCACATAGACGACGCCTCTGTGAGGGAGGGTAGCTGATGACAAACACACCCATGATCTAAAACCTCCTACTAAGCTCAGAAGTCATGGCTGCCACCTGTATAACCCTAGTTATGAAAAGAGAAGGGTGAAAAGCATGCATTAAAATGCTCATTGGCTTGAAGGAGTGTTTATTTATCTTCGTATTTGTCAGAGTGGTGCAACTAAATATTTTGAATTAAAAAAAATGTTTGGTTTGGGTCCGCTTTAAGTCTAGTTACGCCCCTGCTCCATTGGCCTAATGCACTGGGAGATGGAAACAGAATACAATTTAAAACACCATTCTAGTCAACTGTCACCATCAATGTAAGCCCACAAGGTGGTGCTGTTGTATAAAAATACCAATTACATGGCAAGCCACTTATTCAAAGTGCTGGTTGCTGATTATTATTGATTTATAAAGCGCCAACATATTCCGTGGCGCTGTACAAAGTAAGAAAAAAACATGGGGTACATAATAATACAGACAGTGTACTCCAATATACAAGATACATAAGTGAAAAAAATACAAAAATGATACAGAATACAAAATACAGAATTGGTAATGACAGTGATAAAAAGTAACATGGTAAATAAAATGCATAATAATTTTCAAGACACAAAAGGGGGAGAGAGCCCTGCCCTTGTGAGCTTACAATCTAAAGGGAATGGGGGGGGAAACGTATTAATTTACAAAGGTGCATACACACGCTGTACTGAACTCAGCAGAAGCTCCAGGGACAAAGTCATCTTTGTCCAAGAGCATTGCAGAGATATCCAGAGTCCGTGATGTAGCTATGGAGCTATGGGCCCCAGTGCAAGTTTTACATTGGAGCCCCCCAAGCACAATATATAACAATTGATAAGGTGCACCGAAACCTGCCAAAGACAACCCCAATGTCTGAGCAAGAAGGGGATGGGGAACAGTTTGTTAATGATTACTACTATTCAAAGCATCTGCAGAACTAACTATTACAAGCACAGGACCAATAGAGAGCTAATACTGGGGTTGAGGGAGGGCCCCTCTGGCCCAACGGCCCCGATGCAGTCACAACCTCCTCTATTGTTATACCACTGTCCAGAGTGTTGGATTGTTAATATTTTCTATTTATATAGGTCTGACTTCTGCAGCGCTGTACAGAGTACATAGTCATGTCACTGACTGTCCTCAGAGGAGTTAATAGTCTAATCCTACCATAGTCATAGTCTAATGTCCTAATATATTATTATTATTATTATTATGTATTTATATTGCACTGACATCTTCTGCAGCACATTACAGATAACATAGTCATGTCACTAACTTTCCTCAGAGGAGTTCACAATCTAATCCAAATATTGCAGTGCTGGCTGGGTCCCCAATTTAAATCAAAGCCAGGGCCCTATCTGTACAGAGCTTGCATGGTTTCCCAGTGTCTTTGTGGGTTTCCTCCAGGCACTCCAGATTCCTCCCACATCCCAAAACCCTGCAGATAAGTTCATTGGCTTCCCACAAAAGTTGACCATAGACTACAATGGACATGTGAGTATAATAAAAATAATAATTTTAAGGTTTATATAGGACCTGTCAGACTCAAAGCACTTGAGAGCTGCAGCCACTAAGGCACACTAAGTAGGCTACCCTGCAGTGTTGGGGAGCCTTGCTGTCCTGATGCTCACCACTCCCCTTGTTCTCCTCCGTCCCCCTCCTTTGCTAGATAAATGCCCCCGGCATCTTCTTCTGGGTCGGCCATTAGTGCACAGGTGCTGGACCAGCTGTGCGCATCCTACAGCGTGTGGCCGGAAGCAATCTGCGCATCATGTCACGACTACATCATGCACAGAGCACTCCCAGCCGCGATCATGCGTTGTAGAATGCATGCAGCTGGGCAAGCGCCTGCACACTAATGTCCAACCTGAAAGAGCATGCAGAGGGCATTTAGCTGGCAAATAAGGGGGACAGAGGAGAACGAGGGGAGCTGTGGGCATCAGGACAGCTCCCCATACATGTCTGCTCCCCCCTTTCTTCCTACTCACTTAAGCTCTGGTATCCTTTAAAAAAGGGAACCCAAGGTGAGAATAATATGGAGGCTGCCATATTTATTTCCTTTTAAGCAACAGCAGCTGCCTGGCTGTCCTGCTGATCCTTTGCCTCTAATAGTTTCAGCCGTAGACCCTCAACAAGCATGCAGCAGGTCGGGGGTTTCTGACAGATCTGACAAGATTAGCTGCATGCTTGTTTCTGGTGTCATTCAGTTCACTACTGCAGCCAAATAGATCAGCAGGACTGCCAGGCAACTACTATTGTTTAAAAGGAAATATCGCAGCCTCCATATTACTCTCACCTCGGGTTCACTTTAAAGGCTGAGATCAGCAGGAAAGCCAGGCAATGTGCATTGTTAAGCCTCCATATCGCTCTATCTTCAGATGTCCTTTAATAATAACTTCAGTCCTCAGTGGGGCCTTAATAACAGAGGCTTCATCAGATGTCAGAGCGACACAATGAGTGGAAAGCAGGTCTTTGAGAAGGAAGTGGAGGTGACCTGATCCATACATCAAGCTCTGCATTAACCAGCCCATTGTTAGCACTGAATTCACCACAAAGCCCAGGGGGGCTCACTTTACCTCTGACCTTCAGAGAGATCTTAACCCATTCTACACCATGGCAAACATGGACGCCACTTCTGCATAGTGTTCCTGATCAGGCTGAGCCCACTTACCCTCTCGCAGGTAGAGATATCCATCTCATATAGAGTATTCACAAGACGGAGGCCACATTGTCCTCATCCACAGCTATGTCAGCCATACTTAGCAAGACAATAAGAAAGGATAATGTAACTGCAAAAGGGGGCAGCAATTGCTCCGTGGTCTTTATATCTAGTCGAGCCATTTCACCGATACTGCCTACAGTGTCAACTAAAATATCATATAAATTGGGCAGGACTGTGGAGATTATGGAGTCGAGACATCGGAGCAATTTTTGGGTACCTGGAGTCGGAGGAGTCGGGCCGAATCGTCCCAAAATGTGTGCAACCATGCGCTGCGATTCAGCAGTGAATGGCAGCGCATGCAGGGAAACATCAGTGCAATCTTAGCACTCTCTGATGTCCCTACGATCACGTTTCCAGAAGCACTACTAAAAGCGTGCATATGAAAACGAGCCCCAAATCTATAAGCAATCTTTTGGGCAATCAATTTCCCAAGAGGGGGTCAAATGAATGGGTCTGGCGTTCCTATACATGTGTGTAGGATAGTAAGCAAATGTTTTTGAAAAAGATTTCAAATATTAACGGAACACGTGCGAAAATCCTAACATTTTAAATACATGTAAACACATACAATAAAGTATGCTTCTCCCAGATTAAATTACTTTCCTCCTATGTTGCTGTCACAGCAGGTGGTAGAAATCTGAAAGAACTGAAGCCCCATACACATATTCAACAGCGGTCTTTTAAGGTGCATACACACGCACTACTATAAGGAACGACGGGTCTGTCGGACCCTCCTGCTGGGCGGGTGTTCCAGCGATAGTAGAGCGTGTGTACAGTCTGTTTGCAGACTGATAAGGCTGTTTCTGAATGATCCGCTGCGATCCGTGATCAGCGATAGTAGAGCGTGTGTACAGTCTGTCTGCAGACTGATAAGGCTGTTTCTAAACGATCCGCTGCGATCTGTGATCAGCGATAGTAGAGCGTGTGTACAGTCTGTTTGCAGACTGATAAGGCTGTTTCTGAACGATGCGCTGCGATCCGTGATCAGCGATAGTAAAGCGTGTGTACAGTCTGTCTGCAGACTGATAAGGCTGTTTCTGAACGATCCGCTGCGATCCGTGATCAGCGATAGTAGAGCGTGTGTACAGTCTGTCTGCAGACTGATAAGGCTGTTTCTGAGCGATCCGTGATCAGCGATCAGCGATAGTAGAGCGTGTGTACTGTCTGTTTGGAGACTGATAAGGCTGTTTCTGAACGATCCGCTGCGATCCGTGATCAGCGATAGAGCGTGTGTACAGTCTGTTTGCAGACTGATAAGGCTGTTTCTGAACGATCCGCTGCGATCCGTGATCAGCGATAGTAGATCGTGTGTACAGTCTGTTTGCAGACTGATAAGGCTGTTTCTGAACGATCCGCTGCGATCAGTGATCAGCGATAGTAGAGCGTGTGTACAGTCTGTTTGCAGACTGATAAGGCTGTTTCTGAACGATCCGCTGCGATCCGTGATCAGCGATAGTAGAGCGTCTGTACAGTCTGTTTCTGAGCGATCCGCAAATAGAACGTGTGAATGCACCTTTAAGGTTAATACACACCTACCTACTATCTGTCCAACTACCGTCCAAACTTGTCTGTTAAGCCCCATACAGCTATTGCTGTGAAACAAGTTGAAACAGCTAAAAAAATATTTTGCTATTGTTCAAAAAGCTTTTAAGACTGATAAGAAGTCAATCCAACTGTTGGATTGACTTCTGATCAGTCTTATAAGCGGCTTGAACAATAGCAAGAGTTTTTTTTAGGTGTTTCACAAAAAAAGTTGTGAGAGCCTAATGCTGAGTACACACGTTGCGATTTCCCGCGCAATTCGTGGGATCGATTCAATTATTTCCAACATGTTCGATCAGGTTTCAATGGATACTGCAGTCGATTTTGCATATTAAGTATGCAAAATCGACGGCTGTATCCATCGAAACCCGATCGAACATGTTGGAAATAATCAAATCTATCAGATCGATCCCATGAATCGCGCGGGAAATTGCAACGTGTGTACCCAGCATACGGCTGGTTCACATGGGTATTTTTGTGGCGTTTAACGCGGAGTTTCAGATGCGGCATTTTTTGGGATCTACCGTCGTCCCATTCAAGTGAATGGGAGAGTTTAGAGCTGGCTTTTGCAGGCTTTCATGAAAGCCTGGTGGTAGATCTCGGCGTTGCATCTAGTCTCGAAAGCAACATGTTGCTTTCAGAGGCGGTAGACGCCAGGAAACAATAGCAGAGACCAGAATTGCTAGCCTTGAACGCTTCCTAAAAGCCTTCAAAACGTCTCAACGCTGGCATTTAAACACTGGCGTTTGAACGTGGCGTCAAGCGAAAGCTCGGCAGAAGCCCGTGTGAACCAGCCCTAAAAGACCGCTGTTGAGTGCGTGTATGGGGCTTGACAGGTGTTGGACTAGCCCATCTTCTCATGGGGGGTTCTCAGGGTTTTCTTTATTTACAAAAGCACTTCGTGAATGGCAGTTGCTCCGTCCAACTGCCATAAAAGTGTGCAGTCAGCAGGGAGGCTGGCCAGCATCTCTGTATAAATCTTTTTCAGGGAGCGTCTTATAAAGGTCATGCTGAGAATCCCTCATGAGGAGATGGACTAGTCCAAAGCCTGTTGGTTCTGTCAGATTTCTACTAACTACTGCAGATGACAGCAAAATGGGAGATAAGTAATTTATGGCTCCTTTTACTCTGGGAAAATGCACTTATTTGTATGTGTTTACAGGCATTTTAAAATTTCTAAATTTTTCGCAATAGTCGTCGTCATAATGAAACCATATACGAGAAGCGACAATGGTGTTCAAGAAAGCTTAGCATAAATAATGAAAATCACTCAATAAGCCTGAATTCCAGCCCCCTTATAACATTCAGGCAAAAATGCTTTCCAATGCACAATACAAATAACATTTGAGCAAAAAAGTGAAGAAGTTGCTAACAGCAACCAATTATGGTTCCACAATGTTACCTTGGACAACTGCAATAATTTTGCTCTAGGTTTCAGTACATCTGTCTTTCTGATTCTGCCCACGACATCAAAAAAGTTCCAAACAGGTCCAAAAATGAAAGCATATCCGAAAGTAAAGTAGCATTCTTCTCGAGTTGAGCTTCAAACAAAGCTTGCTAGCAGCCAGTGTATTTCCTAAGCCTTCCCCAATTCCCATTGTGCCTGTTAGGGCTATTTGACTTAGACAGTCAGGGAGAGGTAGGAGCCACCGGCAACAACTTTTCAGTAATTGTGAATATTTAATCATCCTTAACGTGTTAAGCGTTCGCGGCTCTGACTTGACAACTGTCCCCATTGTGTCAGCTGACTGTCCCGCGTGCCACCTGACGTCTGCAGCTTTGTCATGTTAATATTTCCCTCCCCGGGTGTCAGAAGGCCCAGGGGGATCCTCCATTTCATCCAAACGCTCGGCAAATCCTCCGCAAATCTCACCAGGACGCAATGAAAGAGAATCTTAAATGTTTACATAGATTATAATGTGTGTTTTACAGCAGATGTTGGGATATTTAAGAGGACGGGAAGAAAAAAAAATGAAAAAGTTAGAAGTTTGTCGGCTTTGTAGTGGAAATGAGGTACGGATTAGAGAGAACTAGAGAAAGATGCAAGCTCTGAAAACGGACGACACCAGCACAGCTCAGGATCGCTGAATATTTAATTGGGAGCGCAGATCGTGTTCCAAGCACAAAGCACAAAAGCAGAAACAAAACTATTCATGTAACGTGAAATGTGCACAAATCAGCAGCTCCAGATTGCTCAGCGGCTCCGAAGATGTCTGAGCTGCATATTTAATAGGGAGTCTGAGGAATACGCTGCATTTCACATTGTGAGAGCCAATAAATCGGGCAAAGAACAGTCATTTTACAGCGAAATTCCTTTAAAGTGGACCTGAACTCTTGCATAGGACAGAAGGAAACCAGAGAAATGCACCCCCAGTGTGTATTTAGAGACTTAAGCCCGTTTAATGTCCCTTCATCTGTGACTAATCACTACTGTAATTTGATCTCCTAGCTGTGTTAGCTCAGGAATCTCCTCTGCCACGGCAGAGCAGCTAATTTGTAAACACAGCCCTATGTCTGCTTTCATGACAGCAGGAAGTAGACACACTGCAGATTTATCGCAGTATTTGTATAAGCTGTAACAAAGAATTTTTTCTTTAAATTTTATTATGCTGTTGCTTATCTTTTAGAGCAGAGAGGAAGTTCTGAGTTCAGGTCAGCTTTAATAAAGCAAACCTCTACGTTGGTCATTCATTATTGCGGTACCCATTAACGGTACAATATTTTCCTCAGATGTGATCATTCAACCACATTTGCAGGACCATAAACACAGGTAGTGCTCGGTTAACATACGAGATAGGGACTGTAGGTTTGTTATTAACCTGAATCCGTTCTTAATGAGAACCCGAGGTGGGTTCTAAGAATTCTAACAGCACACAGAAGCTGGGTCTGCATATACTGCCCAGCCTCTGTTGCTATACCGATCCCCCCTAAGCCCCTCCTGTGCTCTGCTATGCCTTCACAAATCAACCAGCCGTGCTGTCGACACAGCGTGTCGCAGCCGACTGTTTACTTCTGTAAGTGTCAGTCTCGCCGCTCCCCCGCCTCTTCCATAGCTCCGGTCTCTGCCCACGTCCCTTCCCTCCAATCAGCGGGGAAGGAAGGGATGCGGGCTGGGACCGAAGCTATGGAGGAGGCGGAGGAGCGGCAAATTTATGGGGGCATAGCAGAGCGCAGAGGGGGGCTGGGGGGGAAGCAGTATACAGAGGCTGGGCAGTATATGCAGACCAAGCCTGTGTGCTGATAGCATTTTTAGAACCCACCTCAGGTTCTCTAAGTCGGAACACTGTTCAATCTCTGTCCCCTGTACCTCCTCTAAGCCCCCTGTGTCTCCAGTGTCCCCCTGTGTCTCCAGTGGCCCCCTGTGTCTCCAGTGTCTCCCTCTGTGCCACCTCTGCCGCCCCGTCCCCGTGACATGCGGCTACGTCATCACAGGTGCCGCTGTTACCAATTCAACAACACCTGGGAGGAAGTAGATTGTAGCCGAAGGAAGGTGAGTAGTTTCTGCCCACTCTCCCCCGTCAATGCGGCCGTTCTCCCTTGCCCCCTAATACCGGTAAAACGGGATTGTGCATGGTAATCATACCATGCACAATCAAACCACAATATACCGCAGCAATCCTAATACTGACTGAGAAAATTCTGTCTTCCACTCAACCATAGAATCGTTTCAAGTCGACTTTCTCCATATACTTCATTTCAGACAGAAAGCAATGAAAACTAGCTGTTATCTCTATCCCTTGCCCACACTGCTTTATTTACTGTTGTCTCGCAGTTATTTCTTCACTTCCTGTCTTGTTCAGTAAATAATCAGTATTCTCACAGAGTGAATACAGGAAAGTACTACTAATAATAATTATTAAAACAAGAGAAGTTTTAATCTTTTATCACCCCAACCAAACCACAGAATGAGCCCCCAATCTGTTGTACTTTTCTTACACCTCACGGCAGCGCACAGGACTCTGGCGATGCCTTTTGCACAGATACACCGAAGTCACGGACCGAATCACTGAGTCAGCAAAGGTTTCCAGCAGAAATAATGAGACTATCTGGGGATCAGGCATCCTACATCTGCATCATAAATAGCAGCAGTTGTGACGTGTGTTCCCAATGATGGAGAGAGAGAGGTAAAGCCATGTATGCCATTAGCATACTGACAAGATGAGCGCTGACAGCATGGCATGAAGAGTGGGCAAATATCACCGGGTGCCGCTGTCACCACCCCAGAGACACCAGCCAATTATACAAGTCCCACTGTACAACCGCTTTCAAGGATGCTCTAATAAGACTGCTCTGAGAAGGATTCTCCTGCTGCACAATAACATCTCCAAGTGTGCAGAACAGAAATACTCTGAATTGTCTTTCCTCAGCAACAAGGATGAGGATTTTTTTTCTGTAGAATTCCTCCTAAAGGAGAATTTATGTGGTAATGTGATCAATTTGATCACATGACTGATTCGAAAGTCTCCGATTGGCTATTTGCCATAAGGTCTCCCTTTACACTGGTCGATTGCCACCAGATCGACCAGCAAATAGATCCCTCTGTGATCTAATCTGATCAAAGAGGAATCTATTGGCTGCCTACACTGCAAACAGATTTTGAATCGATTTAACTATGAAATAGATTCACAATCTGTGGAGCTGCCGCTGCCCCCAGCATACATTACGTGATACGGCCGGAGCGAGTCTCCGCTGTCTCTTCTCCACTCTGGGCTCCAGCTTCACTTTACTTCCTGTTAGGGGAAGTTTAAACAGTAGAGGGCGCACTATTACTTCCCCCAACAGGAAGTAAGTGAAGCCAGCTAGAGCCCAGCGCGGAGAAGGGACACGCGTCAGTCGTCGGACATTCGAATGCCGCTATCGACACACTCCCGACCCACCAGCGATTAAGCAAAATTTTCCGCGCGGACAGATCGATGGGATCGATTGATTTCGGACGGAAATCGGTCGATTGTTGAACGTTTACTTATCAATTTCACAGCAGATTCAATCACAGTAATCGAATCTGCTGTCCATCAGCAGGAAATCGAGTAAGTGTATGGGCACCTTTACTTGTTTTAGCCTACACAGGAAGCAGAAGTGAGATGAGATCATATGATCTGACCAGACAATTAGAGATGTGTGAATGAAATCAACCAATCAAATGATTCTCCATGAATTCGACTCAAGGAGAAATCCTGTTGCGTAAAAGCACCCCTATTACAAAATAAAATTAAAATGTAAAATACATTTGTACGCACTGATATGAGAAGTGCATTTCTCCCACAGTAAAATGCATGTCGCTATCACTTATATTAGGCAGCAAAAATCTGACAGATCTGACAGGCTTTGGACTAGTCTATCTCCTCCTGGGCCACATATTGACACATAGTACGGATATGTAGGAGCACAAAGGCTACCTAAAATTCTTATCTGGTGGGCACATTAAATCACCTGGCAATGCAATTCTTTTATCTGGGGGTATCTGGCTACTTAATTTATTTTATTTATCTGGGGGCACGTAGCTACTTAACCCCCTTGGCGGTATGAAAAATACCGCCAGGGGGAAGCGCAACAGTTTTTTTTTAATTTTTTTTTTTTTTTATCATGTAGCGAGCCGAGGGCTCGCTACATGATAGCCGCTGCTCAGCGGCATCCCCCCAGCCCCGCCGATCGCCTCCGGCGATAGGCGATCAGGAAATCCCGTTCAAAGAACGGGATTTCCTGGAGGGCTTCCCCCGTCGCCATGGCGACGGGGCGGGATGACGTCACCGACGTCAGCGACGTCGGGACGTCATTGGGAGACCCGATCCACCCCTCGGCGCTGCCTGGCACTGATTGGCCAGGCAGCGCTCGGGGTCTGGGGGGGGCCGCGCGCCGCACCGGATAGCGGCGATCGGGCGCGCGGCGGCGGCGATCGGGGTGCTGGCGCAGCTAGCAAAGTGCTAGCTGCGTCCAGCAAAAAAAAAATTAAGTAAATCGGCCCAGCAGGGCCTGAGCGGCACCCTCCGGCGGCTTACCCCGTGTCACACACGGGGTTACCGCCAAGGAGGTTAACTCTTGCATCTGTGGGCACCTGGCTACTTAGTTTTTGCATCTGGGGGCACCTGGCTACTTAGTTCTTGCATCTAGGGGCACCTGGCTACATATTTCTTGTATCTGGGGGCACCTGGCTACTTCGTTCTTGTATCTGGGGGCACCTGACTACTTAGTTCTTGCATCTGGGGCACCTGGCTACTTATTTCTTGTATCTGGGGGCACCTGGCTACTTATTTCTTGTATCTGGGGGCACCTGGCTACTTATTTCTTGTATCTGGGGGCACCTGGCTACTTATTTCTTGTATCTGGGGGCACCTGACTACTTAGTTCTTGCATCTGGGGGCACCTGGCTACTTATTTCTTGTATCTGGGGGCACCTGGCTACTTAGTTCTTGTATCTGGGGGGCACCTGGCTACTTAGTTCTTGCATCTAGGGGCACCTGGCTACATATTTCTTGTATCTGGGGGCACCTGACTACTTAGTTCTTGCATCTGGGGGCACCTGGCTACTTATTTCTTGTATCTGGGGGCACCTGGCTACTTCGTTCTTGTATCTGGGGGGCACCTGACTACTTAGTTCTTGCATCCGGGGGCACCCGGCTACTTAGTTCTTGTATCCGGGGGCACCTAGCTACTTAGCTCTTGTATCAGGGGGCACCTAGCTATTTAGTTCTTGTATCTGGGGCACCTGGCTACTTAGTTCTTAGATCTGGGGGCACCTGGCTACTTAGTTCTTAGATCTGGGGGCACCTGGCTACTTAGTTCTTAGATCTGGGGGCACCTGGCTACTTAGTTCTTGCACCTGGGGCACCTGGCTACTTAGTTCTTAGATCTGGGGGCACCTGGCTACTTAGTTCTTAGATCTGGGGGCACCTGGCTACTTAGTTCTTGCACCTGGGGCACCTGGCTACTTAGTTCTTAGATCTGGGGGCACCTGGCTACTTAGTTCTTAGATCTGGGGGCACCTGGCTACTTAGTTCTTGCATTTGGGAGCATATAGCTACTTAGTTTTTGTATCTGGGGGCACCTGGCTATTCAGTTCTTGTGTCAAGTGTAGATAAGCAAAATTGGATTTGGACTTTTAAGAGCTTTTCATCTTTTTTTTTACCAGCTGTGAATAGAAGGTGATGCCCCATTGGAGCACGCCTCTGCTTTTGTTTCTATTCCGACCAATTATAAAAGCATCCCAGTATTTTTGCAGTGTTGAACAGTCTTTGTGCTTTGAGTCTCATGGGAAAAAAGCGCTTTACACATGTTTTGTTGTGTTTACTGAGCAACTGTAACTAATAAGTGTGAATTTACTAGGCCAGTCATGTCTGATTTAGATTATAGTAAGAAAAGCAGCTTTTTCACGCCTGTTTATCCCTTCTATGATGACCGGGTCACATCTGCTGGTAAAAATAAACACTGATAAACTATATTTTGAACTTATATGCTAGTCACATGGGGCAGCTGACCAGCCAATTCACATCTGCCACCAAGAAACAACATTCCTCAGATTTAGCCAACAAATGGTTGTAGTATGTGGCAGCTCAGCAATCATGTGATCAGGCAGTTGGATCACATGATGCATAATTAAAGTCTTGTGCAGCTTCAGATGGTAGAACTATTGTTAGGAAAAATATACAGGGGTCATGGACCAGTTCACAGGAGGCTGCGATGAATCAAACAGCAACTTATTTCACCCATTTACATGTGTAATTAAGGGGAATTGTACACAAAATAACAATGAATAAAATTGCTTTTTTTATAATATTCATTCATAAATTACTTGAAGTGGATTCGAGATACACTTTTACTCAATGCAATTGTGTTCCTATCATTTAGTTTATAGAGCATTCCACAAGCCCACAGCTTCTCCAGAGAGCCTTGGCACTCTAAAGGGGGCCATACACTAGGCGACCAACCAACCAATCGGCCATCCAATTCGATTATTATAATCAAATTGGATGAAAATTGGTGCTGCCAAGTGCATGCCCGACCGACAAAGCGACCAATTTCAGGACAGAAATTGGTCGCAGTCGATCGTGCATGTTGGAAAATGTCGTGGCGAAGTTGGTTGGTCGGGTGCGCGGCAGTACGGCGGCCGAATTGCAAACGAACGAAGAGACAACGAAACCCCTTCCGCTGCAATGTATAAATGTATGCAGCGTGTAGTGCATTTATACATTACCTATCTGGTGTCAGCCTCCACGCAGTTTCCGTCCATCTCGCCGGGTTCCGCATACACGCCGGCGTCGCTCTGATGTCACGACGGCGCATAGCGGCTGACGTCAGCCACTATGCTCTGCTAGCGTGTATGTGGCTTACCCGGCGAGATGGACGGATGAGAGGAGGGAGGATTATTTTTTTTTCACAGGCTGATTGCTCAAGATACAGATAAGCCTGCCTCTGTGTAACGTTTACAAACAACATGGCTGCTGTCATATCTCAGGAAGAAATAATCATTTTCTTTTAAAGCTGTTTGCAGCTAGATTTGCTGTGTAAACTATCTAAACTTTAGAAAAGATATATAGACAAGTTACTTGTTATAGTTAGTTTTTTATCTCAGATCCGCTTTAAGCCTTAGTAGCAAGGGCGTATGAGAGCTCAGTCTGGGCAGGAGAAGGAGGAGGTTACTAGCCAGAGATTTCAGAGGCAGAGGGGAGGAGGGAGGAGGAGAGGGGAGTGACATTTTCACAGACTGAGGGCTGAAGATGCAGATCAGCTTGCCTGTGTGTAATGTTTACAAGCAGAACATGGCTGCTTTCATTGTATAACAGGAATAAATAATCATATACTGTTGAAGCTGTTTACAGCTAGATTTGCTGTGTAAACTATCTAAACTTTAGATAAGATATATAGACATTTTACTTGTTATAGTTCGTTTTTCATCTCGGATCCGCTTTAATCTGGAGCAGCTAATTGTAGTGTGAAAAAAATGGGTGTGCACTAAATATCAGGCACCACTATGGGAACTGCAGCTACCAATAGCGAGCACGAGTGTTGCATGCTTACCTGCCGGCATCATTCCTCGCCCCCTCCTGTGTTCCTCCCAGGGCAAAATCGGCAAGAAGTTTTGATGTTCTCCCCGTGTCTGCGTATGTTTCCTCTGTGAACTCTGGTTTCTGCCCACATCCCAAAAATATACAGACAAGTTAATTGAATTCCCCTAAATTGGCCTTGACTACAATAGACATATGACTATGGTAGGGACTAGATTGTGAGCTCCATTGAGGGGCAGTTATTGACATGACAATATTGGGGGGAAAACAACCAGGGGTCCATCGGGAAATCAAACAGCATTAGCGCCATGCAGTCTTTACAACTAATATTATATCACCTTGCCCGGATAAATTCTTTTGACCAGTTTCATGGGGTCATTATTTCTGCTTTGTTTCATAGCTTAAAAGAGAGTGTGTTTTATAAACTGCAACTGTGACAGTATGATGCAATGTTAAAAAAAAATATTAAAAAAAGCTATATAACTTAAAATAAAAATACAAGAGTTTTCTTTGCTACTAATGTTCTCTTCATCATCAGTACTACACATACATTATATAAGTTTTGTGGTTTTTTTGCTTCAGGTTTGCTTTAAAGTGGTATCGTCACCATAAAAATCAAATTTCAACAGCAACTGGTCTGAGTGTATTAAGTGATAAAGATGCTAATCCTGCATTCAAAACTTTCAAAACTTTCTGCTGTTATGATTTGGAGTTATCACATACTTAAGGAGCACTGGCCCTTTAGTAGTCGGTGCCAAAGAATTGCATGCTGGGGGTTCTTTTTATCTATAATCTATTCCTACTCTTCCCTTTATTTCCCTGCCAGCTCCTTATCTGAAACCTAATCCCCTACTCACTCCTGTTTACAAGCAAGGCTGAGGCGACTCAGTGATTGGAGGAGACAAGAAAAACAGTAAAGGACAGAAATGACATCACGAGTTAAGGTGACCATACACTGGCCCGATTCGCCGCCATTTCGACAGCAGATTCGATCACTGGGATCGAATCTGCTGCCAATCGTTCGCGCTACACGCCGAATTTCGATCCTTTTCGTCCGATCCTGTCGATCGCTCCGTGCGGAAAATTAGTGTCGATCGCCCACGGGTAGGGAGCGCGTCGCTAGCGGCGTTCGAGTACCCGACGACAGACGCAATAGAGCCGCATACATTACCTGCTCCGCCGGCACGTCTATGCCCGGTCACCGCTGCTCCGTGTCCGTGCTGATCTCCGGCATGCTTCAGTTCCTCCTGCCCGGCAGGAAGTTTAAACAGTAGAGGGCGCTCTACTGTTTAAACTTCCTGCCGGGCAGGAAGAAGTAAAGCATGCCGGGGCCGGAGACCAGAGCGGAGACGGAGCAGCGGTGACCTGGGGACTGGAGTCGCGCCGGCGGAGCAGGTAATGTATGCGGGCGGGGGAGCGGCGGCAGCACCACCACTACCACAACAGATTGTGAACGGTTTCAGGCTGAAATCGGTTCACAATCTGTTTGCAGTAAAGGTAGCCATACGATCCCTCTCTGATCAGATTCGATCAGATAGGGATCTGTCAGTTGGTCGAATCTGATGGCAAATTGACCAGTGTATGGCTACCATTAGCCTTAACTGTGGGCATAAGACATGGCCCCCACCAGGAACAGAATTTTCATCATTTACTATATAACACTCACTGAAATCAAAACGTGGACAGTATAATACATGTGTTATGTAAGTAGATCAAGTATTTATCTACTTATATACAGTGTGTGTTTTTAGTAGTATGGCTGATCCTACTGCTTTAAGGATGTCTTGCAGGTTATCCACTCCCTGTGATAAACCCACTGTGTCCTCTACAGCAGAAGCAACACATAAGGATAGACACCGGCAAGTGAGAAAGAGGCTTCCCCAACAGCTGTACAGAGTGGCACGTTCCAGCCTGTTATCACACACGCTGAGAGGGTGGGCGTGTCTCCCAATAGGTGGCAGCCAATGGTTTGCAGTGGCGGGAATATGCAGAGAGGGTGTAGGCATGTTTGCTGATCAGTGGCAGCCAATGGTCTGCAGTTGCGGTAATATGCAAAAAAGGGTGGGCGTGTCTCCCACTCGGTGGCAGCCAATGGTTTGCAGTGGTGGAAATATGCAGAGAGGGTGGGCCGGTCTGCTGATCAGTGGCAGACAATGGTCTGCAGAGGTGGGAATATACAGTAATGACAGGAGAGGCGAGAGGCACATGTGGCCAACAGCTGCGAAGACGCTGGATTATCACAGACTGCGAGCCACGCAATTCTTCCCAAGCGTTCGCTGAATCTGGGTTAATGTGCCTTAATCATTTTTTAAATCGAAGCATTAACAGAGCTAAAGAGATCTGTAACGGAATCCAATTAGGTAGGGGAAATTAAACAATTTAGTTCCTAAAGTCTTTCTCCCTCCGGATTACTTAGGATTTGGCTAAACCGCCAACCCTCTGCAAAAATCACCACTAACTTAAAGGGGAACGTCAGGCAAAACAGAAAGGAGATACATGTGCCAGTTCTGTCTTTTGCTGTCTGATCCTAACTACTGATGCTGAATTCAGGAGGTGTGGCCCTTCTAGCTCCTCCTCCAGAGATTTTACCTGGCTAGATTTACAAAGAGGTGCTTCCTCCTGTTCTGACTTGTTGAGGACTGTCCATGCTGGAGGACCGACACAACAGCACCATCAAGGAGTAGAGAGCTGGAGGTTAGACAGCATTTTGCTTTCCCCCCTTGTGTGCTACTAAAGCAATGAACCTCCCCTCTACTACCTTAAAGCAGAGTTAAACTCAGAACTTCTTCTCTAAAAGATAAGCAACAGCATAGTAACCTTTAAAGAAAAACATTTAACATCTGATAAAAATCTTGCAATAAATTTGTAGTGTGTCTACTTCCTGCTTTTATGGAAGCAGACATAGGGTTAACATCCTGTGTTCACAAATTAAGCTTCCTGGCTTCTTACACCTGAGGAAGGGCAACGCCCGAAACATGTCGTGTGTACCTCTGTGTGCTCCCAATACAGTTTGATTGCTGAGCCATTTGTGTGCCGTCTCCAATCTTATTTGTTTCCTGGCTTCTTACGCCTCCCTCCGCTCGTCATATTGCGTTTCACGCACTAGGGGAGGAAGAAGCCAGGAAGCCTGCGCATGCGGAGGACCTGCAGGCTTCCTGGTATGAGGCACAGCACGACTTTATGTCAGAGTTGCCAATTACAATGTAATTTATATAGGCCACCCGGACAGCAGGTGCGTTTACATAAGAGGCCAATAAGTGTCTCCTCTTTACCAAATAGCTGTGGGTATGCTTATATGCATACCCATGCAATGGCAGTTTGCTCAGGGTCCCTTTCAAATGGATCCAAGATCAAATGTGGAGTCATCACTAAGGGCCTCCTCCTCACAATTAAAGAGTTAATTTTTTCCCCTAAAATGTTTTCCCCCCCCCCCTTCCTTTCTCCCTCTCCCATCACCCTCTAAGGTAATTATCCTTTCACCTTCATCTACCTACCGCCACCGCTCTCCAAGATCGCAAGTGCTCCTGGGAGCATCTCTCTAAAAAGAGTTTTGCATATTTTAGGCTGCGTTTGCAAGATTGTGGTTTTTTTAGATGGTGGTAGGCTGAATTTGATACAGGAACCCACTTATCAGAAATGTTCTGCAGTGGGTGAGGTTTAGCAAGGCAGTAGCCATCAAAACAGCTCTATCCTAAAGCAACACCAATCAGGATTGGGAATTCAGACATAAACAGCTCCAACCTTGTGCGCAGCCTTGGCGTACTAATCGATGGGGAATTGAGTTTCAGAAACCAAATTTCATCTGTAGTTAAATCTTCCTACTTTCACCTGAAGAACATTGCAAAGATTAAACATCTGATTCCCCCAGAGGATCTTCCAACCCTAGTCCACGCCTTCATCACATCACGGCTGGACTACTGCAATGCCCTTTATGCTGGCCTCCCCAAAAAGGACCTGCGTCGCCTGCAATTAGTGCAGAATTCTGCAGCTAGATTGCTAACAAACCAGCCTCGCCACAGCCACATTACACCGATCCTTCGTTAACTGCACTGGCTACCAGTAGAATGGAGAAAACTCTTCAAGATTGGACTGCTGACATTCAAATCCCTGCACAATCTGGGCCCTGGATACATGAAGGACTTGCTGAAGCTGCACCACACCTCTCACAACCTCAGATTAGCAAGTTCTATAAACTTGGTCACTCCCAGAGTGCACCTCAAAAAATCTGGAGATAGAGCCTTCTGTCATGCTGCCCCTACTCTTTGGAACTCCCTGCCACACCCAGTAAAGACAGCACCATTCCTGGAGCTATTCAAATCCAGACTGAAAAGCCACCTGTTTAGCCTGGCATTTCCAGATTTATAAAATTCTTCCCCTGTACCACGATGGTCGGAGCCATGCTTATGCGCTTTGAGTCCCACGGGAGAAAAGCGCTTTACAAATGTTATTTGTTGTTGTTGTAGTAGTAGTGTTGTACTTTGTATTTATAATGCTGCTGGTGCAATATAGTCAAAGCTTTGCATGTGATGATGGCAAAACAAGCCGTTTCGCCAAATATGGAGGCATAAAGTCATGTGGAGATAGGGTTATTGGCCAGGAGGGTAGTCATGCGAGAGGGAGGGGGCAGGGCTGGGCGACACAGACACTTTTCTGAAGGACAAGAGGTATGTATTTTCTATAGCAAACTTTGGAGGTGCAGTTATGGGAGCAGAGGAACTTCAGCGAAAAGGGGAAAAATGATTCAATACATTGCATAGTGAGAAGTTATACAATAGAAGAGAGATCAAAAAATGATTGATAGTCACCCTGTAATGTATTTATATTGTTTGATCCACAATAAAAAAACAAAAACAAAAAAAAAAAGACAGCGCTAACTGCCATTATTCATAACCACATCCCCTAACAATGCGAAAGGCTAAAAGTTTTTTTTTTATAGGTATACATATGCACAGAGAGAGATACTGCTTGCTTGGTAGTTGGAAACAGCCGTTATTTCCCACAATGCAACGAGGTTCACAGACAGGAAACTGTCAGGACCTAGGTGCTGACATAAAACTGGGAGGGGTTTCACCACAATATCAGCCATACAGACCCCCGTCCTCTCAATGATCCGTTTGAGAAAAGGAAAAGATTTCTCACTGGAAAGGGGGTATCAGCTACTGACTGGGATGAAGTTCAATCCATAGTTACAGTTCCTCTTAACGTCTGATTTCCCGGCCTCATAACCAATGACAGCTGGCATACAAAACCTAGAATACAGCTCTATGTGGTTTCTGAGCAATTTGCACAGCCGCCTGCATGAAGAAGGCCGTTCTCTCCCCACTGTGCGCTGGTGATAAATCCCGTATCCCTCCTCGCTGTACACAGCATTTCAATACTAACGCCAAAGGCACACCGCCGCTCAGTGCGTCGCGCTTATCGGAAACATCAGGCTTACCACACTAAACTGAGATCTCTGCCAATTGTATAATCACCCCGGCCACAATAAGAGGAAAGCCTTTCAGTAATATGGAGTTCCTGGATCAGATTATTATGTGCAAATCATTCTGGAAACAGTCCATAAACTTTAAATAAAGACATAAGAGTATATAATTCATTGCACAGACGTAAGGCCAGGTGCGCCCTACTACCGCCGGCTTTCCAAAATCAGAAGCGGTTTGTGATTTCTGGAATCACGAACTCCCGCAATGTTCTGCTGGATTCTTGGAGCGATACTGAAAGGATGAGATTTGCCCATGCATTCCTACAATGCGAACGCTCTGGGATTGCTCTAAAAGTGCTGCATGCATGCGTAGAAATCGCAACACTGCGGTGGAACCAAACTCATAGGGCTGCACTGCTGCAGCGCTTTGCTGACCGCCAGCGACCAGCACACGCTGCTAGTGGGCCTTACTGACTCGAGTCCAGATAGATTGATGCAGTAACGCTGCGAGGTGAAGGAATGAGGGTGGTCGGGGTGAGGGAGTTCACACTAGTGCCGTGTAAATTGTTGGGGACTTAGAAATCCAGTCGTATCAACGTTATTGCGTACTCCACTGCTATGTTGTTTTGCGTGGCCATTCCCCCTCTCTGGGAAAAGTTGCACGCAGCGTCTTGACAGTGTTATTCTTGACACTGGGTACTTCATAGTGGCTTTTCTGCTGTTTTTATGCACCAGACTACAGACTCTTACTGCAGATCTTATTACGATTACTGATTGCGTCACTTAAAGTAATTTATATTTACTAGACCTAAGGCCTGTTAACATAACGGGCGCTAGGCCTCCCTCACAACCTCCCTCCCCTGACACCACCACCGCCGCATGTCAGCGCGCATGAGTGCACACGGTCCACGTGCACACCGTCCGCCCGCCCTCCTCCTAGCCTAATGGCCGCCCGTGTGCCACGCATGCGCGGTTCGGCAAAAGCACGGACGCAGGGACACAGGGGTTTTATTAGGTAGGATACAAGAATATGTATGCCTCTTTTTACATATGTATTGTTATATTACATGTATGTACTTTTTACATTCTTCCAGTAACTTTACTGCATCTGGTTGTATACTAACCCTCAATCTATGGCTTCACTATGATGGTGGTTTTTCCTGGAGCACCATAACTATATGATGTACCGCACTGTATACTGTAAGTGCATAATATAGATACTAACGTATCATCATATATACATCTATCTGTATAACGACAATGGTTGGTACTTACAGTTATCAAGTTTCTGTTTTTGATATCACAGATATGGTCTCTTTTTAAATGCTGTTGGTTTACAACTCTGAACTGTAACATTTTGCCACTGTAGAAGCGGCTGTTTGTTTGAAGCCACAAAATGTGCGTTAGGCTGCAGACACCAACATTGTGTGACTTATGGACTTTGTGTTTATTGTATCTACCGGTTATGGAGATTGTAATTAAAAGTCACGCTTTATGATTATTTGACTGAATATGGTATACTGTTTTTAAAAGTAATTTCTTGTACGATTTAGCACCCAGCCATGGAAAAGAAAAACAGCCGAGTGTGTCATTATATAATTCTGCTGACGCCTTGGTTACATCAGCTCTGAGCTTACACGCGTCTCTGGGAAACCCTCTGACAGACGGATGCTGAACTCATCGGCGGAGAAAGCGGAGGAATTCTCAGCAAACCACATCATCTGCCGGCTCGTCTATAAATATAGGTGAGGGCTGTGTGCTTCCTAGAAGCTCTTCTGAGAACGGAGGACCAACTTGTTCCAAAACCACAAACCTGTTATTTGGCTATTCAGACATTCCTGTGGCTGCAGCGCACCAGGACTCCAGCAGATGGCAACCCTGTATTACCCCAAAATAGGCCCAGCCTCCTCCAGGCTGGTGTTTGATGCTATCACGGTCAGTGGTGTAGCTTAGGAGCTCTGGGCCCCTGCGTAAGTTATACATGGGGCCCCTTCAAGCACTCTATACATAACAATTGCTATGGGGTGCTAAAGGTGCGTACACACAATGAACGACGGTTCCGTCGGACCCTCCCCCGTTCCAGCGACAGTAGTGCGCGTGTACAGTCTGTCAGGCAGTCTGATAAGGCGGTTTCTGAACGATCCACTCAGCAGATCGTTCAGAAACAGCCTTATCAGTCCGCCGACAGCGCGTACACACGCACTACTATCGGCTGAAATTCCACCCAGCGGGAGGGACCGGCGAACCAGTCTTTGCCGGCGGTAGTGCGTGTGTACGCACCTTAAAGCCTGCCAAGGACAGCTGCCATGTCAGAGAGGTGTAGGCTGGGGAAGAGAACAGTCTATTAATGGTTACAACTAATTAAAGCACATTTAGAAGTGATCTTTACCAGCATAGAACCAAAAGAAGCTTATAAAACGATCAAAGTAGGGCCCCTCTGGTCCAGGGGCCCCGATGCGGTCGCTACCTTTGCATCTCCTATTGCTACACCACTGATCACAGTGACACATCATGGCAGGGAAGCACGGTGGCGCAATGGTTAGCGCTCTTGCCTTGCAGCTCTAGGTTCCCGGTGTCTGCGTGGTTTTCCTCTGGGCACTCCAGTTTCCTCCCACATCCCAAAAACATACAGATAAGTTAATTGGCTTGCCCCTAAATTGGCCCTAGACTATGATCCATGTACTACACGATACACACATAGACATATGACTATGGTAGGGACTAGATTGTGAGCCCTTCTGAGGTACAGATAGTGGCAAGACAATATACTTAATACAGTGCTGTGAAGATGTCGGTGCTATATAAATACTTAAATGAAAAAAAAAGGCAGCACATTTGCTTGAAAATTTAAATTAAGAATTGACAGCCTTCACAAAGGGTGCATAGCTAATAGATTAAACATAATAGATCAGACATAATAGATTAGCTTAAAGATGGCCATACATCAGACGACAATATGTCCGATCAGCCATCTGATTCGATAATTGTTATCGAATCGCATGAAGCTCAGTGCCGCAACAAAGCATGAATCGATTGATTTCGGGGTGAACATATCGATTGGACATGCTGGAAAATCTCAGGCCGCTGTGGTGGATTGGAAGCACGGCGGTAAGAGCGTGGGATATTGCGATCGACGAATGCAAAAGGACCCCCGGCCGCTGTCCCCCCAAATGTAATATATGTGCCTCCCAGTACCCGTGCATTAAAATACTTTATCTGTCATGACAGCCGCTAGTGTCCCCTGTACTTCGGCTTTCAAGTTCCACGTGACTACCGGCATATGGCCTGTTGAGCTGTAACGTTGGCAGCCATGTGATGCGGCAATATGGAAGTACACTAGTGGTCGGAGGCATGACAAGTAAAGTATTTTAATGCACGGAACATGTAACATTTGGGGGGACAGCAGCCAGTGGTGGCGTCACAAGGCCGATTCCTGAGAGAATTCATGCTGAAATCGATCGTGCTGAAATTCATGCTGATAGGTCTCACCTCAGGTTCAATTTAAAGAAAACCTTTGACATAAAAAAGTACCTTTGTGGGGTACTTATTTCGAAAGGGAGAAGGCTCTGGATCCTATTGAGGCTTCTCCTGTTCTCCTCCGTCCCACAGCGGTCTTGCTGGGCCACTCCGAACGGCGGCCATGTAAATATTTACTTCTCCGGGTCCAGTGCAGTAGTGGCTCTCAGCTTGGGATCAGGCGAAAACAACTGATCCCAGTCGGGTCCGCTCTATTGCGCCGGTGCAAGTCGCCTGCTTCACCATAGTAGAGCGGACCCGATTCGGCCAAGAGCCGCTACTGCACCTGCACTGGAGCAGGAAAATATTGCAGGTGCTACTGTGTCTGCGCCACAGCCTGACAAATTGTCAGCAGTGGTTTTGGAGGGGCCCAGCGAGACCAATGTGGGATGGAGGACGGGGGGAAGCCTCGATAGGATCCAGAGGCTTTCCCTCACGAGGTAAGTACCCCCCAGGGGCACTTTTTTATGTTACAGAGTCTCTTTAAGACTAAGTATCCACTGAGTCCATTTCCGAAAAGGAACACGGCACCCCTGTCTTCGAATTCAATGGCTGTGCCAATGCCATTTCAATAGGCTGCGATTCTGCTTCTGAATTTGCATGTGGGGAAATGCTGAAGATCGGAGTAAGGGGAAGCATGGCATTAAAGTGAACCTCCAGACTAAAAATCTCCTCAGCAGCACTGAAAAGGCTTGGTGTTTCTTTAACAGTTTCACAGCATCAAAACTGTTTTTCTTACCCAAGCCTCATTTTTAGCTGCACAGAAGTTGAGCTCCGCCCCAACAAAGAAAGCTGCCCGGGCATTTTTACCCTGATGCTGTGTAAAGCATGATGGGATTGCTGATGTTGTTCTTGTTGCCTAGCGCGCAGCTAGGAGGGATGATCAGGACACAGGACAGTTGGAACTGTGTCTCAGGCTCACTGTAACCTCCTTTCAACCAAAAAGATAGCTGCCCCCCTTGATATCACAAACATTTGCCTGTTCTTTTAAAACAGGGTGGGTAAGAGATTATATTACCCATCTATTTTAATTAACATAACTAATGTAACTTAAGGACAGTATGTTTGCTTTATAAAGGTTTTATAAAGACCATTTTAGCAGACAAAAGTTTAAAATGCTGACCTCGCTTTACTCTCCGTTACAGTCAGGGCTGTGGAGTCGGAGTCGAGGAGTCAGTGGAATCATATACTGAGGAGTCAGAGGATCTGTGTACCGAGTCACACACATGCCTGGTGCCACGTGGTACAGAACTCTCTTGTAACGAACGTGTGCTGGGGGGGTGTCTTTGTGGGCGATTGGGGGCATGGGGGGAATATAGAGACGTATTACATGCCATTGGTCGCCGTAAACTATGGGAATTAGTTGAAGTGGGGCTTCCAAACTGTTTTTTTTTTAAAGTGATTTATTTCCATCTGCTAATTAGTGAGAAAGTACAAAGAATGATAAATTAAAAAACAAAAAAAAAAAAGAGCAAGCGCTGACACTGAGCTATGGCTGCACAGGGTCAGGAAAGCATTTGGGTGGAGTGGCGCTTTAAATGTCTTTGGCAGTCAGAGCAAGATCCAAATTAAAATAAAACAAAACCCCACTTGTGAAAGCAGCCCCATGTGACTGCTGCCTGGGGCAGGGTTGTTGTGTTAGGAGACCACGGCCAAGTCACGTGACCAGACGACACTTAGCTCCGCTCTGGAAACTTAAGTAGGAGGAGGAGGAAGGAAGGAATGCATTGCAGCTTTAGGCCTACAACAAAGATTTGGTCTGTTTGGTGCAACAAGATGTATTTCTTTAATTTAGCAGAGGCAATTTTTGAAATACATTTTTCCCTCCATACGCAGATCATGTCTCCTTGTCCGTTATACAAAGCTCAGGGACATAAAGCTCATCTGCCAAGCGTTTGTATTGCCCTCTGATTTATTCATACAGGTGATCAGGTCACCCCTTAGCAGTCTTTTTTCCAAGCTGAATAAACCCAGTTTGTCCAACCTTCCTTGGTAAGCGAGGCTTTCTGTCCCTCTGATTAATTTAGTCACCCGTCTTTGTACCTGTTCTAGCCTGTCAATGTCCTTCCTATAGTGTGGTGATATCACAACCTAGGCTGTTTAGCTGCGCGGAGTTGTCCTCCCAGAGCATTCTTGGAGACCAGGTATTTTTTTTTTCTACTGGCTTTGGAAAACTGAGTATACAAACATTCAGCAAGGATGCATCTGCCAGCAGTAAAGATGTCACCACCCATTAAAAATTTCAGAATGTAAATCAGGAAGAAGAAATGTTTTACAATGGGCAAACACTGACCAAGTAATTTATAATTACTGTAAACACAAACCCTCCCCCCCCCCCAAAAAAAAAAAACTATTTTAGCAATTACGTTAGTTTCAATACAGTTCTTCTTTAAAGATTAATTATAGATTATTTAGTCAGTGTTTGCCCATAGTAAAGTATTTCCTTAAGCTGACTGATTTACATTCTGAAATGTATCACTGGCGGTGACATCTTTAGTTCTGCTTCTGCCAGGTGATCTGTACGGAATGTTCGTTACTGAGAGTTTGATGCACAGAGGGAGATATTGCTTGCTTAGAAATAGCCGTGATTTCCCAAAATGCATCAAGGCTTTCACAGTGAGGACCTAGGTCATGACATCACACTGTGGGAGAGGTTTCACGACAATATCAGCCATAGAGACCCCCTGATAATCTATTTAAGAAAAGGTAAAGATTTCTCATGAGAAAGAGGGTATCAGCTACTGATTGCAATGAAATTCAATCCATGGTTAACGTTCCTCTTTAAGTTACATTTAGTAAGGTTTCTCTTTAAGCGGAAAACCCCTTTAAACATCAAAGTTATATTTCAAGGACCTTTTTTGTTGATGAAGAAAAGCGTCTCTAAGTGGCACATTGACTAGTGCTGATCAGAACACATGACCCCCATCTGATCAGTGAATCAGCGGCAGTCCCCTCACTTCCTGCTAGACAGAGACACTTTGTGAGGCGTCGCAGCAGCCGGAACGGCCTCCAGCTCTGGCATCAGCCAAGGGTCACTTCAGCAAAACATCAAACTCTTGGGAAACCGTGTGGCTTCACGCTATCCACAACTGGGGATCCGTTTACATGTCAGGGAACAAGTCCGAAGCTCGGCTGGAACAATGGCATCTGCAATTTCTCAGACACACCTGCAGGCACATTTTTTTTTACTTTTTTGCTGTGTACCCCAAGAGGTGCTCAAGTGGGTGAAGAAAGGATGGATCTGTTTACAGTTTAAGTATAACTACAGTCACAGATGTGGGGCAGTACTAGGGCCATCAATGTGACTGAATCTGTAATCAAAATAGCCCATTACAATGATGTAGCTACAGCTACGGTCCTCGGTGCAAATCCCACTCCCCTTAAAGCGGACCCGAACTCAGAACTTCCTCACTGCTCTAATAGATAAACAACAGCATAATAACCTTTACAGAAAAAATATTTCCTAGTTACAGTTGGTACAAATACTGCAATAAATCTGCAGTGTCTGCTTCCTGATGTCATGGAAGCAGGCATAGTGTTAACATCCTGTTTTTACAAATTAGCTACTTTGCCGAGGTTAAACTCTCTAAACACATAAAGGTCGGAATTCACTAGGTTTTCCTTCTGTCCTCTGCAAGGGTCCAGATTCACTTTAACTACTTAAGCCTATCTGGAAGAATAGGTTTATCCAGATAGACTGTGCTGCTGCAGCTGAATGAGGCGCGCGCTCCCGTCACCTGCCATCTGCCATTAGCCCCCCGATCAATGAATGGGAATATAGTTCCCATTCATCGATTTAAGTCCCCCCGAGAAAAACTGACGGCCTCTTATCAGAGGCCGCGGTCTTTCTGCTTAAAAAAAAAGTTTCCCGTCCTTATTCTAGTTCCTCATTCTAGTTCCCCCCGGTCAAACTGATTGACCTCCAGGTCGAATATATGTCTTCAGTCCTCCTTGGACAGCCTTTGGAAGTACTCCAGAAGACAAGCAGACCCGTAATGCACGCACACGAGTGCTCGCTCCCGCATGCCCAGTATGGATGATATCATCTTCAGAAGCACATGGGGACGTGAGTGCTTCCAAAGCCTTCTAAAGGTAGCAATACACTGGTCGATTTGCCATCAGATTCGACCAACAGACAGATCCCTATCTGATCGAATCTGATCAGAGAGGGATCGTATCGCTACCTTTACTGCAAACAGATTGTGAACCGATTTCAGCCTGAAACCGTTCACAATCTGTGGTGGTGCTGCCGCCGCTTCCCCCCATCCCGCATACATTACCTGCTCCGCCGGCGCGACTCCCTGGTCTCCGCTCTTTTTCTCCGCTCTGGTCTGGTCTCCGGCATGCTTCCCTTCTTCCTGTCTGGGGGAAGTTTAAACAGTAGAGCGCCCTCTACTGTTTAAACTTCCTGCCGGGACAGGAAGAAGGGAAGCATGCCGGAGACCAGAGTGGACCAGAGCGGAGAAGAAGAGTGGAGACCCGGGAGTCGCGCTGGCGGAGCAGGTAATGTATTGCGGCTCTATTGCGTCGGTCGTCAGGCACTCGAACGCCGCTAGCGATGCGCTCTTTACCCGCGGGCGATTGACGGGTATTTTCCGCACGGCGCGATCGACGGGATCGGAATGGATCGAAATTCGGCATGTAGCGCGAACGATTGGCAGCAGATTCGATCCCAGTGATCGAATCTGCTGTCGAAATGGCGGCAAATCGGGCCAGTGTATGGCCAGCTTAAGGAGTCCTGAAGGCGCCACTTTTGAATTGGGGACAGTGGAAGAATGAGGAGATGGAGAGATTATCGGGAAGGCTCTCTGGGAGCCAGAGCCTTCCTTACTCTTAGGTGAGTATCAAAGTCTCTATTTCAGGTTGCTTCAGGGTTATTTTAACCCCAGCACTGTAGGCATAATAATCACATTTGTGTTAATAATTACCATTATACAAAGCACATGTATAGAGGAGATCACTCCAACTGCAGCACCAGTAAAAGACTTGATGCAGCAACTGAAGGAGGACTCCATGTGGGTCCCTCAGGTCCAGGGGGCCCTGGTGAAGCTGCAGCCTCTGCATCCCCTATTGCTAGGCCGCTCTATGTTATTATGTGTAATTGTTTTCTCATGTTTACTACTGTAATGGTAATTCATACACCCGGGGGACCTGCCTGACTAGGGACTCTTCAGAGATCCTCAGCGGGAATAACATATGGTTAATGATTCAGCCAATCAGGACCGAAGGAGTTAAACATCAGCCATCAGATGATAAAAGATTGCAGGCTCCACGTGGGTCATACTTAAAGAGGAACTGTCGCAAAAATGTAAACATTTAAAACAAATACAAATAAGAAGTACGGTACATTTCTCTCAGAGTAAAATGAGCCATAGATTACTTTTCTCCTATGTTGCTGTCACTTACAGTAAGTAGTAGAAATCTGACATTACCGACAGGTTTTGGGTTAGTCCATCTCTTCATGAGGGATTCCCAGCATGGCCTTTATTCTTTATAAAGACATTACCTGAAAAACATTTATACAAAGATGCTGGCCAGCCTCCCTGCTCACCGTACACTTTTGGATGGAGCAACTGCCATACACTAAGTGCTTTTAAAAATAAAGCAAACCCTGGGAACCCCATGAGAAGATGGGTTAGTCCAAAACCTGTCAGTAATGTCAGATTTCTACTACCTGCTGTAGTGACAGCAACATAGGAGAAAAGTAATTTATGGCTCATTTTACTCTGGAAGAAACCTACTTCTTGTGTATGTTTACATGTATTTTAGATTTTCGTGACAGAGGTCCTTTAAACACAGCGGGGGTCTTAGATTCAATGAAATGATCAGTTGTATGAATGGACTCTTAGGGCGCTTCCTAACAGTGTATCATTATATAGCCTACCTTTATTGGGAGGCTAGGATTTCAACTCCCACTTATTATTTTTCCGGTTCAGCCTTCCAATCCTATGTCTGACATTGGTCTTTTCCAGCAAAGGCCCAATGTTGAACATAATCAGGCATAGGAAAAAGGACTGCCGCTAGGTGGCACTGTTGCCAGATAAAATCCAGCACTAAGGACGGTCAATGAGATGCAAATCATTTCAAGTTGATGCAGTATAATGAAAATTTTGTATGCAAATGTATGCAGCTTGAACATGAACCAATCAAATCCTGCTGAGGTAAAATTCGATTGGTCCATTTTCAAGCTGCATAAATCTGCATACAGAATTTGCATAATCCTGCATCAACTCGAAAATGATTTGCATCTCATTGACCTTCCCTATCCAACACAGTTTCAGCCCCTTTACATTAAAGTGTTGGACCTAGTCTGGCGCGGCGTTACCCTATGACACTTTGATCCCCTCCAGCACGGATCAGGTCATTTCGAAGCCGGCGCCGAAGCAGGAGGCAGCCAATAGTACTAGTGCTATGCTACGTGCCCCGTGCAAGGGTAAATTAGGGATCCGGCGATAGACAGACCCCCAATTATATCTCCCTCCGAGTTGCTCCCTCGAATATAAGTCGACCTTGTGTATAAGGCCTCGTTCACATCTGCTGCGCTGAGAAACGTGTGAAAGTGCGTGGCAAAAAAACGCATGCGCTTGTACGCGCTTTAGTGTGCGTTACTGTTTTTTGCGCTGAGCTTCTTTAACCCGCTGGGCCTTCTGATTCCCACGGCCATGGGAGGGTTTTTTTTGCCCGATATTTTTTTTATATCATGTAGCTAGCCTAGCGCTAGCTACACAATTCTCCCCTTGCTGCTGACTCCCTCCCACCGTTCCGATCTCTGCCGGCGATCACGCCCATAAGGAAATCCCATTCTGAGCCGGATTTCCTTTAGGGCTTCCCCCGTCGCCATGGCGATGAACGGAGTGACGTCACAGGGACTCCCGATCCACCCCAAAGCGCAGCCTGGCGGCGAATGGCCAGGCTGTGCACGGGGTCTTCGGGGGGGGGGGGCCTCTTTCGCGTCCGGTGGCGGCGGATCAGCGGCGAGCGGGTAGGACACGCTGCAAGCAAAGTGCTTGCTGCGTGTTTTAAAAAAAAAATTATTCAAATTGGCCTGAGCGGTGCCCTCTAGTGTCTCTGGACGAGCTCAGCTCGTCCAGAATTCTAGGGAGTTTAAGGCACGTTTTGCTTAATGTAGCAGTAGCAGTTTTCAATAAAGCTTTGTTTTTATATGTAAATGTATTTTTTTTTCTATTATGGGTAAAAAATGCATGCGCTTCAATTGCATTGACGTGCGTTTTACAGCTCAGAAATACATGCAACCCTACGTTTTTGTAACGCTGCTCAGCGCAGCGCATAGATGTGAACCAGCTACATTTAATTACATGGGAAAATCAATACCTTGCTGTTCGCACAGGGCAGTGCGCTGTGAAAAGCGCACAGAAACGTCCCTGATGTGAACGAGGCCTAAGTCGACTCCAATGTTTGACCCTCTTAAGCTGTAATTTTTCATTGACTCAAGTATAAGTCTACCCAGCAAAGTTAATGGCTGCACTTGGGGACCAGGAAGAATTAACAGCTGCACTAGAGGACCAGGGGGGAGGGGGGGTTAATAACTGCACAACATACAGTATTGCGGTCATTAACCCCTACTGTCCCTTAAGTGCAGCCAATACCTCCTTCCGGCCCCCAAGTGCTGCAATTATTCATCCCTTTTTCTGCAGCCCAGTAGTTTTCCCCTTGCTCCGTTCCTTGTTAATTGTTGTGGCCAGGACTTTCAGACTTGTGTTTTCTTGGCATTTCCTTTTTAAATACAACCGAGGTTATATGTGACATGATGAGCTAGATAGGTGTATGTACAGTGCCAAGCACACAAATAACTAGGCTGTGTTCCTTTTTTTCTTTCTCTGCCTGAAAGAGTTAAACATCAGGTATGTAAGTGACAGTTTCTGCCTGGGTTGGGACCAGGTCAGACTATAGCATAAACCTCACTGATAGGTAATTACAGCCATACAATACTTTCCCGACAGTAAATGGCTTCTGAAAGCAGAAGAGAGATAAAAAGGGTCAATAGTTCATAGATTTGAGCTCTGGCATACTTCAATGAAGCTGTCATTGAGCAAAGACAATTAACCAGTAAAAACTTAAAAACTAGATTTAAATATAAAATAAAACTGTGAGATAGCTAAAAAAAAAAAAAGTCATTTGTAGGAGAAGGAGGATAGATGCAATTGTTTTTCTCACCAATTTTCACCTTGGATATCCTTTAAAGAAAGTGTCACTTACCACTGGGTAAATTGCTGCAAATGGGATTGTCACTGATAGTACACACATTACTCCGTGTGCTCTTGACTCGTGTATAAGCTGACCCCAATACTTTTATATAGTGAGTCAGACCTACATTTTTTGACTGATACTCAAGTATATACGGTATTTAACGCCACCGGGGATTTGGAAGTTACTCTGTGAAGCAAATATGAGTGCTGACAGCAGAGGACAGAGTTTCCAGGGAGGATATGAATTTCTGCTGAGAATAATGACTTGTTTATCAGGGGAAACCCAGCACATGATATAAACGCTGAATAACTGGAAAACAAAAGGAAATCTATGATAAATACTGCTGACCTTCCTCTGTTACTAACCAGGCCAAGCCAGCCAGGAACAACACAAGCGGGCTATGGGCGGCCACAGAGCCACAATGAGGCAATTCACAAACCTGCAAATCATTGTCCAGCGCCTTCGTTTAATAGTTAATCATCTCTGGGAACGTTCTCAGCTCTCTGGTGCAGCTTGTGATCAGGATACGCACTAATAGAAGGCATGTTTAAAGGGGAACCCCAGCTGAAAAGGTTATTCAGTCTTAAAAACATGGATTGTAGCATCCAACAATAAAAAAAAATGCCAAATAATTGTTAGTAGCCCAAATATATATGTAAACACTTTTTTTTTCTTTTTCTAAAATTGGTCCCTATATGTCTGGTCTGGTATCCTGTGCCTAACTGCAGGAACTGTGCAGTGCCAGCGAGATTGTGGGAAGTTTTTTTTCAGCTTCAGCAACAAGCTTACCTCAGCATTCAAATAACAGACCGCTTCCTATTTCAGATAAGTAAATGACACTATGACCAGAAGGAAATTGATGCATCAATGAATCATCATTAGCTCTCACCACAGAATAACATCACATCTTACCATGGTTGGGGATGAACCTCCAGGCAGGCACATGCGCGTTGTGCTTCAGGCTGCTGTGAGCTGGCAGGGGCACGGTCACATAGATGGGGCCCTGGACCAGGACGTCCGTCTTATCGCTGCTGAGTAGATGGATGCTGACTGCTGCCACTGGGGTGAGGTCAAACCTGCTGCTGTTCCCTGGTAATCAAGCAGAGCCAGGAATTACAACGGAAATACAGCAGAACTGGGGATGAACGGGTTACAGACAATATTTTGCTGTTGCAAAGTGAGGAAGCGTTTAAAAAACAAACAAAAGAAAAACAATGTAGCAAAGATTATTAATGTATTCATATAGCGCTGACTTCTTCTGCAGCAGTTTACAGAGAACACAGTCATGTCACTGACTGTCCTCAGAGGTGCTCACAATCTAATAATTAGCAGTCCTAGTCTAATGTATTACCATATTATTATTATGTATTTATGTAGTACTGACATCTTCTGCAGCAGTTTACAGAGAACATAGTTACAGTGTTCTCCCCAGAATTTTTTTCCAGCCGGGTGGCATGAAATAGTAGCCGGGTGGCATGAAAAAGTAGCCGGGTGGCATGAAAAAGTAGCCGGGTGGGTTGAGATGAAAATGCAGGGCAACTCTGCTTACAGCATAGGAGGAGGTGAGAAGGTGAGCCGATGACAGCCGGGTGGTCACCAAATCTAGCCGGGTGGAGCACCCGGCTAAAAGAGCCTGGGGAGAACACTGTAGTTATGTTACTGACTGTCCTCAGAGGTGCTCACAATCTAATGATACTACAGTCATAGTCTAATGTCCCACCCAGGGCCGGAATTATACTCTTTACCGCCCAAGGCCACTGTTATCAGCTGCCCCCCTTAAGTATAGGTAGTGAGATGACCCCTCCCCATTCCCTCCAGTGTAGGTAGCGAGGTGACCCCTCCCTCCTTCCCTCCAGTATAGGTAGCCAGATGACTCCTTTAATCCCTCCTTTTTTCCCACCCCCCTTCAGTATAGGCAGCCAGCTCACCTTCACACCACAGCAGCTATCAGTGTCTTTCATTTCTCCGCTCATCTCCTGTGCAGAAGCTTTCTCTTCCTTTCCGTCTCCAATGCTGCCCAAGTCCAGAGCCGCTGGCTACAATGTAAACATGCACAGAGAGCAAGGTGGCTGCTGCACAGGCCGCTGCCAGCAGAGTACCATGGTCAGGCCTCGCCTGATCTCCCTGCATTGCAGTATTTGCACGCTTGCAAATGCTGCACCAGTTTAGCCTGCTGCTTTGGTGCCCTTGCTCCTGTGGTGCCCTAGGCAATGGCCTAATTGCCCTGCCCTAAATCCGGCCCTGGTCCCACCATATTAATAACATGTATTTATTAAAACTTAATATCTTAAGAAGTACTCGAGAGGACACTGACAAGTAGTGCTGCTAACATACAAAAATATAAACAGTGAAGTAGTATGGAGGTTAGAGCAGTTTGGACTAATCCACTATATTCCCAACTGGGATTAGGCTAACCTCTCACACTGCATGGCACATACAAAAAACAAACAACAAAAACCCAAAAAACAATGTAGCAAAGATTATTATGTACAGTATTTACCGTATATAGCCCTGACATCTTCTGCAGCAGTTTACAGAGAACATAGTCATGTCACAGACCACCATATTATTAAAATGTATTTAAATAGACATATTCTGCAACACTTTGCAGAATATATAATCATCAGAATCGGAATAATTTGTATCCGCCAAGCACGACTGGGTCGTGTCCAGAATTAGGTGTGGCACTTACATAACAAGTAATGCTGCTAAGATACAAAAATGTAAATAGTGAAGCAGTATGGAGGAGAGAGCAGTTTAGACTAATTCCACTATGTTGTCAATTGGCATTAGGCTTAAAGAGACACTGAAGCGAAAAAAAAACTATGATATTATGATTTATATGTGTAGTACAGCTAAGAAATAAAACATTAAGATCAGATACATCAGTCTAATTGTTTCCAGTACAGGAAGAGTTAAGAAACTCCAGTTGTTATAGCTATACAAAAAAGCCATTATCTCTATGACTTTCAAAAGTGGTGGAGAGGGCTGTTTTCTGACTTTTATTATCTCAACTGTTAGTTAACTATTTACTTTTCCTCTGGCAGAGGAGAGTTCATTAGTTCACCGACTGCTCTGAAAGAATCATTTTGAATGCTGAGTGTTGTGTAATCTGCACATATTAGAGAATGATGCAATGTTAGAAAAAACACTATATACTTGAAATTAAAAATATGAGAATATTTTCTTTGCTGCTAATCTTCTAGTAATTATTCATAGTACACAACCAATTCATTATATCATATATTTTTTTTCGCTTCAGTGTCTCTTTAAGCCCCAATACACACGCTCAACAGCGGTCTTTTATGCAGCACAATTATCAAACAACTTTTGTTGTGAAAAGTTGAAACAACCAACAAAAAAGTTGCTTGCCATTGTTCACACAACCAATAAGACATCAATCCAACAGTTGGACTGACATCTTATCAGTTGTGTGAACAATAGCAAGCAACTTTTCTTTGGTTTAATCAACTTGTTTAACCCTCCTGGCGGTTTGCAAAAAAAATCGCCAGGGGGCAGCAAATCTTTTTTTTTTAATTTTTTTTTTTTTTCATGTAGCGAGACAAAGTCTCGCTACATGATAGCCGCTGCTCAGCGGCATCCCCCCAGCCCCTCCGATCGCCGCCGGCGATCGGAGATCCGGAGATCCCGTTCAAAGAACGGGATCTCCTGGAGGGCTTCCCCCGTCGCCATGGCGACGGGCGGGATGACGTCACCGACGTCATCGACGTCGTGACGTCAGAGGGGACTCCGATCTGCCCCATAGCGCTGCCTGGCACTGATTGGCCAGGCAGCGCACGGGGTCTGGGGGGGGGGGGCGGCCGCGGCGAGAGGAATTGCGGCGGATCGGCGGGTAGCGGCGGCGATCGGGCACTGCACGCAGCTAGCAAAGTGCTAGCTGCGTGCAGCAAAAAAAAAATTATGCAAATCGGCCCAGCGGGGCCTGAGCGGTGCCTTCCGGCGGCATAGCCCGAACTCAGTTCGGGCTTACCGCCAGGAAGGTTAACAACAAATGCTTGAAAGACCGGGAAAAACCGAGAGCCAAATCTGGTGTAGTACGTTCAAACAATATGAAGAATGTATGTAAATACAATTATACTCACAAGTATGGGTCACCACACAGGCGACCAGTGAAAAAACGGGTGGGGAGAATTGTAACCTGACCCCACTCAGGTATAAAAAGTCGCTCTCTATAGACAGGAAAAAATGGTGATACACCCCTCCACCAAGGGTGGACTAGATATGAATAAAACACAAGTAATAGAGGCGCCAAAACAGAATAAAATAAGTTAAAAACCGTCTAAAATGAGGGGGATGGGTGGATTCACCTCCTTCAGATATATAAATGACCAGGCTATATCCAGCCGTTAATGGTACAAATGTGTTTATTCTCAAAAACAATCTCCAAATACAAAAGTTGTTTGATAATTGTGCTCCATAAAAGACCGCTGTTGAGCATGTATATGGGGCTTAACCTCTCACACTTCATGGTAAATACACCCCCCCCCCCCCCCCCATTACAACCCTACATGTTTCGAACCCTCAAAAAATGGGGTTCTTCGTCAGGGACAAAGTGATACGTGCCAAAGCTGCCTAGTGCTAAAGCTGTCTCACCCATTACTGGGCGTTTACCAGTCATTCCCTTATCTAAGGGGATGATAGTGAAAGGGATCGAGTGAGATTGCCGTCTGTTGCCATGTGGCAAACCGCAATCTCACCAGTGGGATTGAGAGCCTTTGAGGACTGGAAGAAGAATGGCTGCCAGCTTCTGGATCCCAGGGAAGGTGAGTTATAAAGCACCGCTGCACACAGGCTCTGCGTATGCCTGCCAGTGGCTACCCCGAGTCAGGCTTGGTGTTACCGCTCTGAGCTGTTGATTTCTGGCCCAAGCCTGACTTGGGGATTACTGCTATGAAGTTTAAACTTGGTTAGAGCAAATATGGGATAAGTTGTGCAAGAGCACTGTTCAGATGTCGGAGAGGATTCCAGAATTATTAAAGAGGATCTGTAATTTAAAAAACCTCTGGATCCGAACGAGGCTTTCCCGTCGTCCTCCGTTAGCCTGCCCGCACCCCTCGAAGTGAGGCGATGTAAATATTTACCTCTCCGCGATCCAGGTTCGGGTAAGGCGCAAATAGCTGAACCTGATCGAACCGCTCTACTGCGTAGGCGTGAGTCCTTTTGCACCTGCGCAGTAGGGCAGATACGATCCGGTTCGGCTATTTCCGCCTAGCCAAGCTTGTCGGGGGAGGATTGCGGGAGGCTTCGGGGGAGCCAGGGCTGGATTGCCTGCAGCTACAGGCATGGGGGAAGCCTCATTGGTACCCTGAGGCTTCCTTCTCCCACGGTTAGTTCCCCCAGAGCCGAAGGGGATTTTTTTTTTTTTTTTTAATACAGTCTGGTTCTCACAGGAATGCCCTCTTCATCCGCTATGATGACCCATATCTGCAGAATACAGCGGTCCAATTGCAGGATCCGAAATGTAAAGGTTTCCTCTTCACAAACACCAGCGCAGCATTCCCATGTCTACCGCCCTCAAAGAGAAACAGACATTACTAATCAATCAGCCCATCTAGGAATTAGGGCTGGTGCACACTGGAGCGATTCTGGAGTGTTTTTTTAAGAACGCTTGCAGGGGGAAAACCACTTGGCTAATGAAAGTGAATGGGATGGTGCACACCAGAGCGGCTCGTTTTTTCCACAAACGCGAAACTCAGGGGCTGCAGCATTTTTTTTTTATTTCTGAGGAGTTTCTGCCTCAATGTTAAAGAATAGGAAAAGCTCAAACCGCTCTAAAAAACGCTAGATCAGAGTGGTTTTCCAGGCGTTTTTGTTACAGTAGCTGTTCAGTAACAGCTTTACTGTAACAATATATGAACTCTGCTACACAAACACACTCCAAAAAACACTAGGCATGGTTAGAAATCCTCTCTAAACATGCCTAGAATCGCTGAAATCTGCTTCAAAAACCTCTAGCATTTTGTGAATCTGCTAGAGGATTTGGTGTGCACTGGGCCTGAGTCTATCTGTTTATGAACCATCTTGCATGGCGTTTGCGGACTGCAGTCATTACAGTCTCCACTCGCCAGCAGTCAGTCAGACAGAGGCTTTCATGCTGGATCAGGAATCTGAAATCCCCGATGAAGCGGGGAAAGTAGCGAGCGATCTGGCACACCTGTAGCACGTTAACACGAAGCGAGCGTGACATCCGAGCGGCGCGTCTGGCCAAACCCCGTGCAGGAGCCGAGCTGGGAGCGCCAGCTCCTCTAATTCACTCAAGTTCTTTTAACTAGCAAACATACCCCCGTTACTCAGAGCTTGGCTCGCCTATGCTGGCAGCTGAGAGCGACTTCAGCCTTCCAAGTAACAATTTTCACATTTTACTTACTGCTCTTAAAAAAAAAAACACGCAAGCGTAGCACAATGCTGCAATTCTGGACGTCTGGATTAAATCCCAACCCCGGCCACAGATCTAAATAGACCATCTGGTAGCTTAGTGAGCAGAGTGCCCAAATTTTATGTATATTTTGTGTCAAGTGAGACTCTTGCAGTAAGAAAAAAAAAAAAGTTAGAAAAATTAGGTTTCCATCATTTGTTTATGTGACCTGAAACAGCTCAGCTGAAGGAGAAGACAGACAGCTCTGTGGGTGTGGCTGCTACTTGTCATGCTGCCGTTCAGAGTGCAAGGGGGCGGGGCACAGACACAGGTCTCTGTGCAGATTGCAGGCTGTAGCCGAGGGAGTCTGTGCTACAGGAGTGGCTGGTATAAGGATCCCTAGCTAGATGCGCCAGCAGTGGTTAATATGAGATCAGTAACTCATTAATTTATTGCCAAAAATTAGTGCATTAAATGTTTTAAGAGTTGCTGTTGCTGATAGTTCTAGAGTGCCCCTTTAAGCACCCATGATGAGACCAAAAAAGTAATCGACTTTGTCTATGTGGCTTTTATTGCTTCCTCTCCATAGGACAGAAAACGTGACTGTTCCATTAACTGCAACCAATACAATGACATTTCGAGCGACAGAAAGAATGAACTTATAGGTCACAACAGCTACACTTCAACTATTGTTGTTATCAGCGCCGCATAATATGTTGGCACTTTATAAATACAATAAATAATTAAATTATTGTTTATTTGTATAGCACTAGAATCTTCTGCAGCACGTTACAGAGTACATAGTCATGTCATGTCTCCTCAAAGGAGCCTACAATCTAATCCCCATCATGATCATAGTCTTATGCCCTAGTATATTATTATTGTGTAATTATGTAGCACTGACATCTTCTGCAGCATTTTACTGAGCCATGTCACTAACAGTTTCTGTCTGGGTCGGGACCGGGTCGGACTATAGCATAGCCCTCACCGATATGTAATTGCAGCCATAAAACACTTTCGTGGCAGTAAATGGCAGGAAAGAGATAAAACCGGTCAATAGTTCATATTTTAGCTCTGGCATGCTTCAATGAATGTGCCATTGAGAAAAGGCCATGAAACATTAAAACTTAAAGGGGTTCTGTGGGGGTGCGTTGAGGGTAAAAAAACAGACACTTACCTGGGTCTTCTATCAGCCCCCTGTAGCAGTAATGTCCCATGCCGTCCTCCTCCGATCTGCCATTCCCCGCCGCCGGCACCGGACAATTATTCATCTAAAACAGACGAATTATGCGTGCTCCCGTTCGCGTCATCGGAAGCTTACTGCGCAGGCGCAGTACGAAGGTTTCTTGTACTGCGCCTGCGCACTATCCTTCCGATGACGCAAGCGGGAGCTAGCAGGCGCGCGGCCATGGCCACGCAGCCGCAGTTGGAAAGCATGCCGCGCTAGACTGGAGCCGACAGGGAGAACGGCGGATCGTAGGAGGATGGCGTGGGACATTACTGCTACAGGGGGCTGACAGAAGCCCCAGGTAAGTGTTTGTTTTTACCCTCAGCACACCCCCACAGAACCCCTTTAAAGAGTAACTATTAGGCATGAAAAACAAAATCAATTCTCTATTTCTATCTGTTGATCATATAAAAGGAATGCTAAAAAGGCAATGCATAACTTTAAAATCAATCTTACTTTTTTATTGCAGAGATTAATCCTCATGTCCCCAGCTCCTTAGTTTGCAGCCAGTAATCAGCCGCAAAAGAAGTTGCAGTGCAGGCTGGGGGAGTTTCTGCACAGACACAGCTAGTTCAGCCTGATTGGCTGCAGCCTGTATCACTCTCACTCCTTTTCCTCTCATTGGCTGCCTCCCATGACTGTCCGTGTCTGCCCCCTCCCCAAACTCCAGCCCGACAGGTATCTCAGCCGATTCATGTGGACAGTGGCTGCCACCACCGCATCGCATCCATGGGGACCCCTGTCCCTGCTACCATTTCCTCAGGGATTCCCTGCATTTACAATCAACGCTTGCTATTGGTGTGGGGAGGAGGGGGGAGTAAGGGAGGAAATGACCTCACCATTGGCTTCAGCTGAAGGGAGTAAAGATGGCCCTGCCAGCGAACAGAATTCTCTCCATTTACCTTTTTTTATTTTACAAAGTTCACTGAAATCAACACTTGGACCGTGCAATACACGTTATGTAAGTAGAGCTAGTATTTATCTACTTATATATGCCGTTTTTTTATCTGGCATAGTATGGCTGACAGCTCCTCTTTAAAAAGTAGATTTAAATTTAAAATAAAACTGTGGGATAATTTAAAAAAGTCATTTTTAGAAGAAGTAGTATAGATGCAATTGTTTATCTCATTAGTTTATTTTCACCTCGGATGTCCTTTAAGGCAAGGCTGGGAGTGTCACGACATCCAAAACTTTTTTAAGAAGCATACGTAGGGGGCATGATTGGTGGAGGAGACTGGTTTATCATCAGGTTAGATGGGAGAAGCGCAAGAGGAAAAATAATCCTTTTCTGTTAGTAATGACTAAAATACACTGAGTCACATAGACCTACCTGATGAGTTCCCATCTGAGCCTTGAAGGTAGGGGAAGCTGTCCACCTCCGATGATGTACTGGCTGCGGTCAGGAACGCAGAAAGATCCTTGTAGGTGGCATTGTCCGGCAGGTCCACAGCACTTCTTGGAAAGTGAACCCGAGGCAGCAGACGTGACCCTGCGGACCAAAAAATCATAACTAATTTGTCACACGAATATAAAAAAAAAAAAAACTTTCCTCTGTTCAACGAAAATTCACTTCCTAAAATGTAATCACAAATCTCCAAGCCTAAGGTAAACGGAACATACTCAGGACTGTAAGGGCCTGTTTCCACTAGAGCGAATCTGCATGGTTTTCTGCATGCAGATTTGCATAGCCATTAATAGTCGATGAGCCTGTTTCCACTTGCCCAAAATTCTGTGCGATGGACTGTGCAGAAAAAAATCTGCACAGCAGAGCCATCCGAATTTGCACACCGTAAGGCTAGTGTGCAATTTGCCTGCAATGCAATAGGAAAATCGCATGCATTTTCGTTGTGCGAAATTTGCGTACATTTTTGCGTAAAATTAATGTAAAAGCACACAGGCACTGACATGGTTAAAATCGCATACTTACAATAATACGCAAATTTTAATACGTTTTTGCATTACAATTCACATAGAAACGCGTACAAATTCGCATCCGCAAATTCATTTACGTGTTTTCCGCAATGGAATCGCACCGTACTAGTGAAAACATAGCCTAAAAGAATAAATCCTAAATACTTGTTTTGGTGTCTATAATGGTCACACCATGCAGTTATCACTTTATCACCAAATGCACAACTGAAAACAACCTCCTGCTGATATCTGTGCAAGAAGGTAGAGCAAAGAATCAATATCAAGGAAGAATCGATAACTTCCTGTACAATGATCATTACGTCCGAATCGATTTTCCATCACTGTATGGCTCGGTTAACAAGGAACCCACTTACATCATAATATCCAAAGAACCATCTCAATGTTATAATAATGTATGGATTAGAAGAAACCTTAAAGTAATCTGCAGAAAACAGTGCAAAGTACAATGTGGCCTTTTGCAAATAGAACATAAGAAGAACGCAGAACCATTTCCTGTGAGCCAAACTTCTCAGTTGGCAGTTCAATGCGTACTTCCTTCCCGCGGGGTGTGGTGTGGTTTGAAGGGTGTTCACTTACTGGTGTGTTCACGCCAAGAATATGCATTTTGCATAATCTTGCAGCTGGGTATAATTTGCAAAGGTAAGGAATCTACACGTTGGAAGGGGCAATGTAGATGGTCCCCTGTGGCCTATGGCCAGGCCCGGGGGTGTCTGCGCTTCTTTGTGCAACCCTTTCCCTTCCCAGGGCAGCCATGGCGCTCTCGGGCAGTGAGGTGCTTTGTGGGGGTGTCTGCACTGCTCCCCATTTCTTGGGGGGGCATAAGGAGGCCTACACTTGATGCCCTGTTGAGATGCAAAGTATTTTTTATGGGCCAGCTCCTGCAGGATACAGCGGTGAGGTAGTTTTAGACCCTGCATATTCTGGCAAGCAGATGCAATTTGCAAATGCTATGCCATTTTAGTCAATGGACATGAGGCAGTCAGTATACAAGTCAGGTGACACCTGGTCTGAGCACACAACGGAACACCCATAGTGCATCACTTCGGTGAGAGAGTGGAACCATCCAAATCATTACATTTTGACTCTGTGAGGCAGGAAATTGTTTATTTATGAACTATTGATGTGTTCTATAAACCAGTGGTTCTGGATTCATTCCTGTCTTACAGATGTAAAACAGAATGATTTGTGTTGTTCCTCCCATTGACCCAAAGTGATGCATTCTGGGTGCTTAGTTTTTCATGAGGAGAAGAGATTCTGTGCAACTACTTTGTTGTGAAAAGGCCAAACTGTAAATTGTAGGTACTCTCCTTCGGTCTCTGCAATCTGCAAAAAAGCATTTACAAAAACAGAAAACATCAGGCTAAAAACTAACATTTCCCCCGGAGTCCCTTTTTAGGACAGAGTGCCTAGTGTACGTATTCCAGAATACTTGAAGAGACCCTCCCTCGTACTTTACAGAAAAGCCACTTCCTTTGACACTTGAGGCAGTGTATTCCCATGTCCCTCGTTCCAACGGGGCAAGAAAACTCTTTACAGAGTCTTGCAAATATTAAAACATTTTTTTAGCGTGAGGAAAATAAACCTGAGCCTATAAATAGGGCAGATATTCTCCCGAGCGGCCCAGATTCATGCGGTAAGCGGGGTATGTAAATACCACACACTGCGGCTCGTATGTGAAACCCCTTCAGTCTGTGCTCAGGGAGGAGAAACCACAGACCACTTATTGATGGCCATAAACCAAAAGCTAAGTCGGAAGGAAAAAAGCAAGAGGAAAATAAATGTGCTCATGGCTGTCAAGGAAATATGCAACCGGCAAAAGTGGTCTGCAGGTTGGTAAAGAGAGAATGTTCTTTCCCTAACAGGCATGGAAAAGGCTGGAAGTTGTTCTGAGATGTCCTCTCAGATCGCTGGCTATGCTATAGAACTCCAGCAAACTACACGTAACAAAAATGTCAAATCCACCGCACAGAGACGGCATGGGAGAGACAGTTATCGGCTGCTGTGAGCTGGAGAAAATTATCGAACACTTTTGGCCGGTAAACTTAATGCGGAAATCTTTGAGAATTGCAATTTCTTGAGGCAATTACTACACAAGTCAGTAATGTTTATTTTCTGTGTGGTGATGGGTTTAGTGAATTGGAATGTGGGAGGGTGATCGGTAAAATCAGCTGTTTTTAGCATTACTGAATTAGGTAAGACTTTGTGAAGAGCCCAGTGTGTCAGACCTATCTAGGAGTTAGGAGCACATATCCTGATGTCCTCTCATGGGACAGATAGTGCATCAATCAGACTATTCCCCCAAGAGAGCTAACAAAATACATCCATATGAACCATGCGCACACCAGCATAAGTTGTGAGTACACTGACAATGGTCACAGACGGGAAGGGTCACTGATCCAAAAATCAGATCGGATGAGATTTTGCAGCATTCTAGAATTTGCAGGTGCACCGCGATTATCGCTGTAATTGCAGGGCCTTTTTTTTTCCGCTGTGGCGATCCGCCACAATGCAATTTTTAACTAAGGTCATTTGCATTGCCTGCTGCAGTTTTCCTGCGATTGCGTTTAGGCCAGTTTTATACTACATGCGATTTTGCCGCGTTTTCCAATTGCATGCAAATTGCAAGGACATCAGCAAATTGATGAAAATCACAGGAACCCTATTAACCACTTAAGTACCAGCGGTCTCTGCCCCCTCTAAGGACCAGAGACCACTGGTACAGAAGCGGCGGAATCCCGACGGATAACAACGAATCGCCGCACCTACCCGCCACCATCGCCAGAGCACGTTGGAACCTGGGCCACCCACTCTGCCTGTCTCTATGACGACAGAGTTCCTGTGAGCCGGTCAGGAGCCGTTTTCATTGGCTCCTAACCCTGCCTATCAATGTAAGCCAATAGGAGTTGCTTACATTGAAAAACAGGGCCAAGAGCCAATGAAATCGGCCCCTGACCCGCACACAGGGCTCTGCCATCATAGAGACAGGCAGAGCCAGTGAGCTGCGACGGGACATGGCGAGATAGGCGGGAGCAACGGAAATGGTGGATGCGCACAGCAGTGACTGATTCAAATCTACGCCCTGCCAGCCAGGTACAATAAGCCCTGGTGTAATAAAAGCATCTAAAAGCAGTTTAAAAACGGAAAATAAATTTGAGGTAGCTTACCTCAGTGATGAAAAAATCTTTGTATTTTACAAAGGTTTTTATTAGTAGCACAGGCAACGCGTTTCGCGTTTCTATTATTTATTCACTACTTCATTTTTTATAATGGTTTCTAGATGCATACATTTGCAGCATTTTTATTTTATGCACGCCTCCTGAATACTAATAACTGTATCAGTTTTCAATACTCCCAATGAATGATAATATATATATGAACCACCATTGTAGGTGTGCATAAGTGGATATGAAAGTAAGTAAATATGCAATTCATGTGATAATAACGTTATGTTGTATATATATGTATATAAATGTATATTGTAAGATTCTGGTATGCTAAGGAGCCTTTTTTTTTACTGATGTAGGCACTGTTATTGGCCTGAGGAAGCGGGCTCTGACCCACGAAACGCATTGCCTGTGCTACTAATAAAAACCTTTGTAAAATACAAAGATTTTTTCGTCACTGAGGTAAGCTACCTCAAATTTATTTTCCGTTTTTAAACTGCTTTTAGATGCTTTTATTACACCAGGGCGCCTCTTATACCCTTATTGTGCAATCATACCCCCTTACCTCACCCGTCTGAGGGGTGGGTACAGACCACACGTGGCTGCGACCACGGCGGATATCTGTCCCCTTTCTTTTACCAAGGAGAGCGACCGCATCCAGGTCCCTAGGGACCACCCCGAGTGGAGTCGGGTTTGTTGTCTCCACCTGCTTCCTGTGGTCGGTTGCCCCCCTGCAACCCACCTTTGTGAGTAGTGTCTTACTTTTATTACGTTCCATTGTTTTTGACATACTACACCATTGGGCTCCCACTTTTGTCTCCTGTATATTTTCACTAGAGGGTGTTTTTGACACCCACATCCCACTACGACTGCCAGCCAGGTAACCACCAAAACAAGGCGTAGATTTCAATCACAGTGGTCCTGTAGTTAAACTTCTTTTGAGTATTTTCTCGCATGCTGGGTTCTTGAAAACCTTTTTTTTTTTTTTTTTTTTTTTTCTTTTATAATGTGTAAAATTTGGAGAATTATTTCCTGTGAGAACACTCGGGAGAAAAGCGATTTGAATAGAGGCCAAACAATAATCCTATACAATTAAACCTAAATGTCCCTGCGTCATCCACTTTCCGTCTGTCCGTCCGTGGCTTTTTTGTACTGCGCATGTGCGTAGTTACATAGTTATTTTGGTTGACAAAAGACATACGTCCATCGAGTTCAACCAGTATAAAGTACAACACCAGCCTGCTCCCTCACATATCCCTGTTGATCCAGAGGAAGGCGAAAAAACCCTTACAAGGCATGGTCCAATTAGCCCCTAAAGGGAAAAATTCCTTCCCGACTCCAGATGGCAATCAGATAAAATCCCTGGATCAACATCATTAGGCATTACCTAGCAATTGTAGCCATGGATGTCTTTCAACGCAAGGAAAGCATCTAAGCCCCCTTTAAATGCAGGTATAGAGTTTGCCATAACGACTTCCAGTGGCAATGCATTCCACATCTTAATCACTCTAACTGTAAAGAACCCTTTCCTAAATAAATGGCTAAAACGTTTTTCCTCCATGCGCAGATCATGTCCTCTAGTCCTTTGAGAAGGCCTAGGGACAAAAAGCTCATCCGCCAAGGTATTATATTGCCCTCTGATGTATTTATACATGTTAATTAGATCCCCTCTAAGGCGTCTTTTCTAGACTAAATAAACCCAGTTTATCTAACCTTTCTCGATAAGTGAGACCTTCCATCCCACGCATCAATTTTGTTGCTCGTCTCTGCACCTGCTCTAAAACTGCAATACCTTTTTTGTAATGTGGTGCCCAGAACTGAATTCCATATTCCAGATGTGGCCTTACTAGAGAGTTAAACAGGGGCAATATTATGCTAGCATCTCGAGTTTTTATTTCCCTTTTAATGCATCCCAAAATTTTGTTAGCTTTAGCTGCAGCTGCTTGGCATTGAGTACGATTATTTAACTTGTTGTCAATGAGTACTCCTAAGTCCTTCTCCAAGTTTGATGTCCCCAACTGTATCCCATTTATTTTGTATGGTGCTAGACCATTAGTACGTCCAAAATGCATGACCTTACATTTGTCAACATTGAATTTCATCTGCCATGTATGTGCCCATATAGCCATCCTATCCAGATCCTGTTGCAATATGACACTATCTTCCTGAGAGTTGATGATTCTGCACAATTTTGTATCATCTGCAAAAATAGCAACATTGCTCACTACTGCATCTACTAGGTCATTAATAAATAAATTGAAGAGCACTGGACCCAGAACAGACCCCTGTGGGACCCCACTGCTAACAGTCTCCCATTTTGAGTACGATCCATTGACCACAACTCTTTGTTTTCTGTCCATTAGCCAGTTCCCTATCCATGAACACAGACTCTTCCCCAGTCCTTGCATCCTCAACTTTTGCACCAGACTTTTGTGGGGAACAGTGTCGAAGGCCTTTGCAAAGTCCAAGTATATCACATCTACAGCATTCCCAATATCCATATTAGCATTCACTACCTCATAAAAGCTGAGCATGTTAGTCAAACAGGACCTGTCTTTAGTAAACCCATGTTGATGCTGAGAAATAAGATTATTTTCTACTATGAAGTCATGTATAGTATCTCTTAGTAACCCCTCAAATAGTTTGCACAACTGATGTTAAGCTTACAGGTCTATAATTTCCTGGATCAGATTTTTTGCCCTTCTTAAATAATGGGAAAACGTGGGCTGTACGCCAATCCACTGGGACTCTGCCAGTTGCAAGAGAGTCACAAAAGATAAGATAAAGGGGTTTATCTATAACTGAACTTAATTCCCTTAGGACCCAAGGATGCATGCCATCCGGGCCAGGTGCCTTGTCTATTTTTAATTTATTTAGTCTTGCCTTCACTTCTTCCTGCGTTAAGTATTTAATATTACAGTTAGAAGATTGAGACTCTTCCGCCTCTGTAGTTTGCAACAGTGCTGTTTCTTTTGTGAAGACAGAAGCAAAGAAAGCATTTAATAACTCTGCCTTACCTTGGTCATCCACCATTGAGTTTCCATCCTCATCCTTTAGGAGTCCTATACAGTCAACCTTTCTTTTTTTAGAGTTAATGTACTTGTAAAACTTTTTGGGGTTAGATTTGATATCCTTAGCGATTTGTTTTTCAGCTTCAATCTTTGCCTGCCTAATTTATTTTTTACAATTTTTATTGCACTCCTTATAATTGCTTAGTGCAGCCTCGGTCCCCTCCTGTTTTAAGACCTTATAGGCATTCTTTTTCCTCTTCATTTTATCTTTAACCTTTCTATTCATCCATAGAGGCCTTTTTTTATTCCTAGACATTTTGTTTCCATATGGGATATATATACTACAGTATTGATTGAGTATAAGTTTAAAAGCTTGCCATTTCCCTTCAGTGTCTTCCCCTTGTAGTACATTATCCCAGTTCACCAAACTTAGTGCCTGCCTAATTTGAGTGAACTTTGCTTTTCTAAAATTCATAGTTTTAGTGGTCCCGCTGCCCCGTGGCCTATCAGTCACCAGATCAAACGTTATCATGTTGTGATCACTATTTCCCAAATGTTCTTGAACCTGCACATTTGATACATTATCTGGTCTATTAGAAATGATCAGATCCAGTAACGCATTCCCCCTAGTTGGTTCAGTTACCATTTGAGTCAAGTAATTGTCCTGTAGTGCTGCCAGAAATCTGCTGCTTTTACCAGAATGGGTAGCCTCAATACTCCAGTCAATGTCTGGAAAGTTGAAGTCGCCCATAATTATGACCTCATTTTTACCTGCAGCTTTTTCAATCTGCTGTAGTAATCGCAGTTCTGCAGCTTCATTAATAAGAGGTGGCCTGTAGCATACCCCGATAAGCAATTGGCAACTTTTATTTCCACCATGAATATTTAACGGACTTCACATCTTCGCAATCTTCCTCCATCTCATCGTTGAGGACAGCTGTAAGAGAATTCTTAACAAAGAGACAAACCCCTCCACCTTTTTTCCCTGTTCTATCCTTCCTAAACACATTGTATCCTTTTAAATTAGCTATCCAGTCATGGCTTTCATCCATCCATGTCTCGGTTATTCCCACAATGTCATAGCCTTTGTCATTCAGAATGAACTCTAGTTCGTCTATTTTATTTGCAAGGCTCCGAGCATTGGTTACCATGCACTTTATATTTTTACCACCACATTTACCAATTTTGTTTACATGAAATGGGCTACTTGAATTTTTACCAACCTCCTTAATCTTTACACTGTCCCCACCCCCCTCTCCACCCTCCATAATGATAGGTTCCCACTGTCTTTTTACCTCATCTTGTCTACGTATTGAGACTTTATCCTCCCGTCTTCCCCCAGATCCTAGTTTAAAATCTCCTCCAACCGTTTAGCCATCTTCTCCCCCAATGCAGCTGCACCCTCCCCATTAAGGTGCAGCCCATCCCTGCTGTAGAACCTGTAGCCGACTGCAAAGTCTGCCCAGTTCTCCAGGAACCCAAACCCTTCCTTCCTACACCAATTTCTCAGCCACTTATTTAACTCCCTAAGTACAGACAGCAGTTGGGACGGGAGGTCGGGCCAGGGAGCAGGGCGGCCGTGTGTGCGTGAGCGCGTGCGTCAAGGCGGTTGCGCGTGCAGCGTTAAACGCGCGCACTGACTGGCGGCGGTAATTTCACTACCTAGAGCCCGTTTTTAAACAGGCTTAGGTAGACTAGTCAAAAATAAAGGCTTTTGGGTGGAGTTCTGCTTTAACTGCGGCCAATAAGCAGGGGTCACTGCCCGTCAAGTTTCCCTATTTGCCAAGAAGGTCAGAGTATGGCTGCAGCTGCTACCTAAGGCCTGGAAACAGATGCCAGGCCGGGCCATTATGGCCATGGCAGTTCTTCAGTTTTCATTATACTCGAGGCCCCGTGCTTCTGGGACGACTGTCTGAGTCTGGAAAAGTCATTAGCATTGAGTAACAGGCCGGTTTCCCAGAATCCTCTCTGCCTCCATAATAAGCACTTTTTTATGGCACCAGGAACTCATACTGAACACCTTACAGCACTTCTATTCAATGGGCCTCCACACTACAGTCTGGCTCTGTCTTTTATTACCAAACACTAGATATTTTTTTTCTTGTATATAGGAAACCGTCATGACAATGGGCACCGTTTACACGCACGGTGTATTTTCCATGTGGCTTTCATTACCAGAAAAGCAAAAGCACATAAAAATGCCCTTCGGGTCAAACCGCTAAAAACTCTCCAGGAAATTGGCTGAGGCAGCGATTGGCCGAGATCTGCTGGTGTCAGAGACTTGAACACGTGTGCTAATTAAATGTTTTTCTTTTCTTTGTTTTTCTGCTTGGAAACTGTTCAAGATTAATCCTTTCCAGCTCGGATATTAAGTAACTATTACTAAGATCAACATAGTGGAAATCTTTGTCTATGCATGTCCAGGACTAAAGGTGGCCATACACAACATAACGAAATACATCGATTTTACGGGGTTTTTTTTTCCAATAAAAATGATCGACTGTTTAAAGTGGACCTGAACTCTTGCACAGGACAGAAGGAAAACAGAGAAATGCACCCTGTATGTGTTTAGAGAGTTTAACCTTTCTAATTCCCCCTCATCTGTGACTAATGACCAGTGTAATTTGATCTCTCAGCTGGCTGCCTTGGCAGAGCAGCTAATGTTTAAACACAGAATGTTAACCCTACAGCTTCCATGAAAGCAGGAAGTAGAAACATGACAGATTTATTGCAGGATTTGTATCAGATGTAACAAAGTAATGTTTTTCATTAAAGGTTAAAGCCCTTGGCGTGATGATGCTTTACGGATTTTAGGGCTTAAAAGCGGTGCAATTTTTTTGCACCCTTTCAGACCCTAAAACCTGGAAAAAAATCATGCTGCTGCAGTTCAGCAATCACTCACCTCCCTGGCTCCAGCGCAGCAGTTATGCCTCCATCCTCCAGGTGGCGCTGCAACTCAAAAGTGAAATTGCGATCTCACCAGCAGGAAGCAGAGCCCCGGAGGAGAGGAAGAAGAATGGCAGCCGACGACGGGTCCCCCGGGAGGTATGTAGAAACGCCCGCTGCGCGCTATACTCTGCACACAGCCTCTGGTGGCTACCCCGAGCAGAGGTTGGGATTACCACTCTGAGCTGCGGTTTTCCACCCCGACCCTAGCTCGGGATTACCGCCAAGGAGGTTAATATGCTGTTGCCTATCTTTTAGAGCAGAGAGAAAGTTCTGAGTTCCAGTACACTTTCAGAAACCGAAAAGGAAATTTACTTTTATTGAGAAAAAAAAAATTAAGTTTTTAGTTTTTTTTTCAATAAAAATCTGATTGGTTGGGTTGGAAAAAATCGGATAGAAAAATATAAAAAATTTAGTTTCATTCGGTTGTTTGATATTTTAGGAAAAACTGATCCTAAGTGCACGGTCTATTGGTTCGATTATTCGATCAAGTAGAAAAAAATAGATTCCATTTTTCTATTTCTTTTCAATTAAAAAAATGACTGTCCATTTTTCCCCAATTATGAAAATAAATGATTGAAAACTGAAAAAAATTGCCTGCGTCTTTCAATCAAAGATTTGAAAATCTACCATGCACCATTCAATTTTTATAAGGATTGATCACAAAAATCTGCCACTCCCAATCTACTTTTATATAACAATTCCTCGAATGAATAAGAGAAAACTTTTAGATTTTTCTGTATAACTGACTGTTTTCATCGAATTGCAAAAAAATTGGATAATTTTATTGTATTGTGTGGGGCCATCTTTAGGTAGGCTGTATCACAATATACATTGCTCTCCTAAAACTAAATAGAAATGCTCAATTTTCATTGCTTGAGGTTATAGTTTGTGATCACTTCAGGTCAAACTCAAGCCGATCTGCGTTCTCCTCTCTTCTGCTTTGCCTTCATTCCTAAACAGTCACCCGTACTGATCACTAACCATCATTCCAAGTGACGATTGCTCAGCTTAAAGCGGACCTGAATTTGGAACATCCTCTCTGCTCTTGAAGATAAGCAACAGTATAATAACCTTTAAAGAAAAAAATTCTTTGTTACAGCTGATACAAATCCTGCAATAAATCTGCAGTGTCGACTTCCTGCACGAACCGTGTATTCCCAGCATTAGAGTTAGAAAATGTGGGCGGAGCAAACACCAGCCAAATACATACCCAGGAAATTCCGGGCCATCAGCTAATATATATATATATATATATATATATATATATATATATATAATATTATATATTATATATAAGCATCTTATATCTGTGGGCCTGAACCAGTTAATTTAACAAATAACACAAAAGAACAATAACAATAAACAGACATTCCCTTATAAACAGCCCCGGTGGGTGTGCACAAGGCCACTTATTTCTTCTGCACTTTTTGTTACTAGAAGGCCAATGGAAAATTCTCGGCAGTGAAGAGCAGATCTTTTATTTTCTCGCTGACCTCAGAATAACTTTTCTGGGAACGACGTCCAGATGTAGCTCAGCCAAAAGGCTTACAGACAACTAAACAAAACTTCTAAAAAGGCTTAATAAACTGACATCTGCTGAAGCCATCACTGCAATGGGAGAGTTCCAGGCACTGCGCTCCCCTCGTCCAACTGTAAAAATAAGAGGAATCAGCTGGACAAATGACTGGAGACGCCAAATACAGTACTACCCCGAGCAAACCACACAGCCTGCAAGTAAGACCGCTCGAGGTAAACCACACAGTACGGGGCCCGTCCACACTGCCTGCGCTTCTCTTGTAGTGCTTTTTGTAGGTTTCCTGTGTTTGTGAATTGGGTTAAAGGATACCCGAGGTGACATGTGACATGAGGAGATAGACATGTGTATGTACAGTGCCAAGCACACAAAACTATGCGGTGTTCCTTTTTTTTCTTTCTCTGCCTGAAAGAGTTAAACATCAGGTATGTAAGTGGCAGTTCCTGACTGAGTCAAGACTGGGTCAGACTACAGTGTGACCCTCACTGATAAGAAATTACAACTATGAAACACTCTCCTAGCAGAAAACGTTTTCTGAGAGCAACAAAGAGATAAAAAGGGTCAATAGTTCATAGATTTTAGCTCTAGCTTACTTCAATGAATGGGTCATTGAGCAAAAACAATAAGAACAGTAAAAAGTAGCTTTAAATATAAAATAAAACTGTGCCTCTTTGCACATACAGAAAGGCGCTCATGCTTGCTACACAGCCATAGCAGTTAAAACACCTGTTTTTTTTTTTACTGACCTGAGGAAGCGGGCAAGTACCCGCGAATCGTGTTGTCAATTTTCGAATAAAAGACCTTTTTCAATAAACTGGTGAAAAGTCTTTAAGAGAGGTAAGATTACCTCTCCGTTTAAAAGGTTCACAGCTTATTAGCCTATCTTTTATACATTGGTCCCTCCACCCGTTTTAAGGCCCAGACGCAATTCACTTTTTCTCAGAGTTTTCTCCTACGTGGTATTTTCACAACTTGTCATAAAAAGCCTTATAAACCACCAGCAAGCAAGAAAATGCTCAAAATAATTACACCAACTTTTTGGTACTTTTTCAATTGTAAAAAGCTGAAAAATTATTTTAAAGACAATATGAAAATTATCTCCTAGGACAGAACTCAGGAGAAAAAGTGAATTGCATATGGGCCTAAGTGTCTTGTCACACCTCTTTTAGAGGTGATCATTTTTTAGCTGTCCTAAAGAACTTCTGGACTGCGCCCACCCAGTTCCTGTCACAGACCTGGAAAACAGAGCGTGGACAGTTCATTTCCCGCCTGCTCTGATGGTGGTTGTAAGGATTTGCAACCCGCCTTTGTGAGTATATACATCCTTAGCAATTTGCTTTTCTGAATCTTACACAATTCTGCACCATTGGGCTCCTGCTCTCCTTTTGTCTTTTAGATGAACCTGGGATTGTTATAATCACAGGAACCAGCAACATAAGCTATATTTGCAGATATGTGCTGTGGCGCATTCATGGCACTCTCTATCCTGGATATAGAAAGTGCCATGGCATTCATCTGCAAGGCAGCAGGGCTACGAGACGGAAGTCAGCGCACACAGGATGTCTGGGTGTGAGTTGTTGGAGTGATTATTGCTTTTTATTAGAGGCGGATCTGTAGCATCTTTATTTTAGGCTGAATAGTCTCTATTAATGATAGGGAGCGCTATGCGATCTCACATTTGAAAAATTTTGCGTGGCTTTTTTTCACACTTAGGGAATCATAATCGCATCCACCGAACACTTGAAAAGCAGCCAAAAACGCCCCTCAATTGCGATTTTCAGTGTGGAAGGGCTCTATGTGCTCGGGAAAGACAGAAGCTCTTACCTTGATAACCTGAGACTATCTGCACAACATCGTCATAGACCATCAGCGTGGCCGAGCGCTCCGGCAGCAACTCCAGACTCAGTGAGGTGAACACTGCAAGGAAAACAGGGAATTAATAGCCAAGACAGGGATGTGCAAAGACAGGGACAGCATTAACAATCCTGCCAACCATCAACAATCCCTCCAACCATTAACAATCCCACCATTCCTGCCTGAACAGCACACAGGAACAGCGTCACAAGTGGGTGGGATAGGCACCAATATATAACCACTTTCCTTAAAGGAGTCATCAAGCAAACTCCCCCCCCCCTTCCCCATTCTACTTACCCAGGGCTTTCTCCAGCTCCCCTTACTGCTGACAAGTCCCACGCAGCATCTCTGTTTCCAGCCGCCGACCCGAGGGCCGAGCCGGTGCAGAGGACGACCTCGAGGTTGTCCTCTAGTATGACTGCACGGTCGCAGCGGTCAATCAAGTCCACATTGTCCGCAGTGTACTGCACATTCACATACTGCACCTGCGTAGTACACTATAGACAACGTGGACTTGATTGACAGTGGCGCAGGAGCAGTAGAGTAGGTCGGCCTCTGCACCGGCGGCGACCCGGGACTGGCGGATGAGAGCGGAGCTGCAGCATGGAACATGTCGGCTGCAATGGGCAGGAGAAAGCCTCGGGTAAGTAGAGCGGGTGGAGAGTTTTTTGCTTGATGACTCCTTTAAGCCCGATACACACTTTCAATTTAGATTGGCCAATTTTACCACAATGTAGTATGGTGGCTGTTGGATATTATTACAAGATCAGAAAGACAATCTATTCAAACCACCACAAACTGCCATCTGACATCAAAGACACCAAGTAGCAGATATATCAGGGGCCAACAGATTTTGAATGCTATGAGCAAATTGTGCAGGTAGCATTCTCATACTACATGAAGTGGTATAATTGGTCAGTGATTGGCCAATCAAAATTGAAAGTGTGTACCAAGCTTTACATATGTTATATGTGGAATCAAACAGCTGGTAAACTAAACTGACACACTCCAGAAAATGTATACATCAGAAGACAGTTAAGCCTAGTACACACTTTCAATTATAATTGTCACTGACCAATTTTACCACCTCCATGAGGGTCAACAGATATTGTATACTATAAGAAGATTGTGCAGGCAAACCCTTGTAACTACATGGAGTTGGTAAAATTGGTCATTGATTGGCCAATAATAAATTGAAAGTTTGTACCAGGCTTCAGTTGAGATGGTCAATGAGATGTGAATGATTTTAGGGGTCATGCAAATGTTATGCATCTTGGAATTAGGCCATTCGAAAATAGAAGGAAGAAAAGTGGATGGGCCCAAATTCAAGTTGCAGTAAATTTGATATGCGTTATTCCAGCTTGTATGCAAAGACCATCTCCATTGTTTGATTGTGAAAGCTTTTTTTTTTTTTAAATGCATTTATTTTGTATTTGTATAGCAGCGAGATATGCAGCACTTTACAGAGTACATAGTCATGTCACTAACTGTCCTCAGAGGAGCTCACAATCTACCCTACCAAAGCAATAGTCTAATGTCCTACCATATTATTATTAAAGCACTGACATCTTCTGCAGCACTTTACAGAGTACACAGTCATGTCACTGACTGTCCTCAGAGGAGCTCACACTTAGGTAGTGTAAAGCATTGGATGGGTTAATGTTAGGCATTAGAAGGGAGGGTTAGAGTGACAATAGGGGGTGGGTAAGTTTATGGATAGGCTACCAGTACATTACTGACATTTTAATTATCTGATGCCCAGTTCAACAGACAGGAAGGGATTGTAAATCTCTTCAGACATCAGTTCAAGCCTTTCCCTATTCCTTCCAAAACTGAAAAACGCTTACTGGAGCTCCACCCTAAACTGACTCGTGGCTGAGGCACGTCCTGTATTTTTGTTGGCACCCCGTGTGCATTTCAGTGGATATAATATATGATTACAATCTTCAAAGCCGTGAATTCCATTGTCTTTCCTTCCCAGCTACTAGAAGAAATCTGCGTCGCTCCAGCAGAGGAAGTGGCTGCGGAGTGGAGATAGCAAGTGCTGACCGCAGCTGAATGACAAGCAGGAGCTCCAGCCAAAGTGTATACCGCAAAGTATGCTCTGTCCAGAGGTGAGCGGAGAGCGGGGGATATCTGACAGGCCAGAGCAAGTCACAGAGATATTGTGTAAGGCGGAGTCCCCCCCATAACAGTCCAGCACAAAACCCTCGCACACACCACTGAAGTCGATTAAAACGTCCAACAAACGTCAGATTTCGCCATATATCGGACGTCAATTGTGTAAAAAATGTAGCCATACATCAGGGCTGTGGGGTTGGAGTCGGAGTTGAGGAGTCGGGGCAATTTTGGGCACCTGGAGTCGGAGTTGGAGTCATGGTTCCAGAAACTGAGGAGTCGGAGTCGCATGATTTTTGTACAAAATCCACAGCCCTGTTAAGTATTAGACTAAGGAGTCGGAGAGTCGGAGTCTGAGCAATTTTGGGTACCCGGAGTCGGAGTTTCAGAAACTGAGGAGTCGGAGTTGGAGTCGGAAGATATTTGTACCGACTCCACAGCCCAGCATACAATCATGAGCGACAAATACTGGGCATTTTGGCCGATTCACCCAGAAGATCAACTTAGTTGACTGTTGGACAGATATCGTGCAGTCAACCACATGTGTACAATGGCTTCGATTCACTAAACAGTGATGCTATAGCAGCGCGATTTAAAAGGAACTTAGGAGCAGTATTAACGCAACACGCTGTCATGCTGGGTAGCTTGCCTTCCTTAGTTATGCGTGGAGTTTACATAGCAAAGCACACTCCTTTAAATTCCAGGTGCTGTTAAGTATTGTGACTGCTGCTATGTTAATTAACATAGTAGCAGCCGCGCTAGTGAAGTATCATGGTTGCGATACTTCACAGCAGCACACGGCATTTAAAGGAGTGAGCATTGCTATGTAAACAGCGGCAAAGTAGTAGCACCCGGCTGCACTCCCCTAGTTGTGTTTAAGGTGCAACGATCCAGCCACCAGAGCACCAGGTGGCAATCAATTTGTATGGCAAAAAGATTAGCACACTCAGTAGTATATTGCAAAACTTTAAGTTCTTTTAATACAAAACGTTTCCATAAATATACTTTGTGTACAACAAGGACCAGCAACCTGCTGTAGATAGGTGCCAAAGACACCCATAATCCATCAAATGCCTGCTGGCCGACTTGTGTAAAGAGTCCGTGAGGAGATACATTCTAAGATCCACACTTCCCAGGAAAAATGTGTCTCAAAACATGGTGACAGACACAGGCCTAAATGCTGTTTCAGGCATCAGCCCGCTAGGAGTGCACATTTATCAGCTTGAAGATGGGCTGCTGCCCGAAACAGCATTAGGCCAGTCTGTCGCCATGTTTTGAGACACATTTTTCCTGGGAAGTGTGGATCTTAGACTCTATTCCCTCACGGACTCCTTATACAAGTCGGCTAGCAGGCATTAGATGGATTATGGGCGTTTTTGGTGCCTATCTACAGCGGGTTGCTTGTCCTTGTTTAACACAAAATATATTCATGGAAACTTTTTGTATTAAAAGAGCTTAAAGTTTTGCAACATACTACTGATTGTGCTGATCTTTTCGCCATACAAAAAGCTATGTAAACAGCGCACGTTACTAAGGAAGGCAAGTTACGCAGCACGACCGCACATAGCGTGCATACCGCTCCTAAGTTGTTTTAAACTTGCGCTGTTTAGTGAAACAAGGCCAATGTCCTTCAAACAACATTATTGTAAAGAATGCGCGCATGGTCGCTTCCACTTGCAGTATTCATGTAAGCCAACCCAAGTATAAGCCAACTTCAAATATAAGCTGAGAATCCCACTTTTGGGACAATTTTTGGGTCCCAAAAACTCGGCTTAGACACAAGTGCATACGATAAATGAGCCGGGTGGAGCACCCATCTAAAAGAGCCTGGGGAGAACACTGCCTCCCATAGTCCTGGTTGAAAAGAGGGCAATACATGGTTCAATTTTTTTTTCCTACTTGACCAACTGTACTTTTTAAAAAGTTTTTCAACCCGTCATAAATTATTCCATTTTCTGAAAAAGCAATCACCATTTTCCAGCATGACAATACAAATGAGGGGAGGCCGTAGCGGTGTACGTCAATGGTCATCGGGAAAATGAACTGTGCTACCCTATTCGAACAAGATATTCCCAGCATGCTGGATCGACCGCTTTGATTGATTTTATCCAGAAACTGATTGAAATGACAATCAGGTGGCCATAATGTGGCATCGACCGCTGCTACATTTGACCATTATGATCGAATGGATACCACAAATCAGGTAAAGCAAGGCCCCTTAGTCCGCTTGCTACATCTTCCTCAGTGGTAATGTGAGGACTCAGTATTGCTCTATATATTGTTCTGCATCACCTGGTCACACACTGGTGACATTTCCAGCACACAGCTCACAGTATTCCCATCATTAACAATGTACGTGACCTTCTCCCATCAGACGGCACAGAATTAACACTCGCTGCAAACTACACATCTATAATTAATGACCGCACAGCCTCGCTCACCATCCATGTGGAGCCAGCATTAACCTCTGCACAACCGGTTTACTGGAGGTCATTCAGTCTTCCCACCCCTCAGTCAGTTTACAGAGAAAATACACTAGTTTAAATCTGTATAAAAATATCAGTGTTGCTTAACTACTTCCGCACCAGTAATCTTTGGCGTCTTAAGGACCAGAGACTGCCGGTACCGTAAAACAGCGCTTACCGACGATTTGCAGCACTGACCCATCACTCCCGCCCGCTCTCCCATTGCCGCAGGTCCCTCTCTGTGAGCCGGTAAGGAGCCGCTTTCATTGGCTCCGGACGCTGTCCATCAATGTCAGCCAATGAAATTGGCTCCTGACTCTCACAGAGCTCTGCTATAATATTGAAGGCAGTGTAAGTGAGTTATGGCGATAAGAAAGAGGCGTGATCAGCAGGACCGCGTGGCAGCGATGTTTGAAATCTACGTCCTGTCAGAGCTGCGCAACCACAAGCAGGACATAGATTTCAATTGTGATAGTCCAGAAGCAGTTAAAGAAAACCTGAAGCGAAAATAAACTTATGAGATAATTGTATGTGTAAAGAAAACCTGAAGCGAAAATAAACTTATGAGATAATTGTATGTGTAGCACAGCTAAGAAATAAAACATTAGTAGCAAAGGAAAAAAAAAGTCTCATTGTTTTCCAGTACAGGAAGAGTTAAACTTCAGTTATTATCTTTGCAAAAGGGCTTCTCTGAGCTCTTTGACCCACTGGGTCCAATACAGCTCTGTTTTCTGAAGCACTTAAACACAGTGGCGTAGCAATAGGGGATGCAGAGGTAGCGACCGCAACGGGGCCCTGGACTCCAGGGGCCCACTAGGGGCTCTCCTACATCCGTCTTATTGCACTGCAGCTGTCCTGGATATGATTTGGGGCTCCATATCGCTAGGGTGCTTGGGGCCCCAAGATAAACATGCACTGGGGCCCCAAGCTCCTTAGTTACGCCACTGCCAAAAACCAGTAAAGGTTCAAACCCACTAGCAGCCTTTTCTAAGCGCTAGTGATTTGAAAAAGCTCTGGCTAATGCAATGCTATGGGGGATTTTTATAAAATCATTTCCCTCAAGTGGGATCACACCCATAGCATTACATTAGCAAGAACTGTTCAAATTACAAAGCGCTCCTAGTTGGTCTTAGGCCTAACACAGGGACTCTGAGACGACAGACAGCCCAGCTCAGATACTTACCCGGGTCTTCCTCCCACCCCATAAACACATCTAAGTCCCACGCCGACCTCCCGCAATCTGCCATTCAGCTGCGGTGAGCTCTGTTACCAGACTCAGTGACATCAACCGGGTCTACTGCGCATGTGCGGGAGGTCTGCGCATGCGCAGTAGACCCTGATTGGCATCGACCGAGCCCGGTAACAGAGCTCACCGCGGCTGAATGGCAGACTGCGGGAGGTTGACTTGGGACTTAGATGTGTTTATGGGGTGGGAGGAAGCACCGGGTAAGTATCAGAGCTTGGCTGTCTGTCATCTGAGTCTCTTTAAAATATGATTTTACTGCAGGAAAGTTCAATGGGTCATTATTTATGCATTCTTTTATAGCTTAAAAGACAGATTGTGGTTTTAAAACTGCAACTGTGACAGATTGATGCATGGTTATTAAAAAAATTATTTCCTAATGTTCTATTCCTTATCTGTACTACACATACAATCATATATACATATACTTTTTTTTGGCAGCTGTTAAGCAACCATACCATAAGCAAACTGGCAGCACATGAGCTGCTACAATAATGCCAATGTCACACAGACATAGTAACTGGATAGTGTGATGGTTAAGGGCTCTGCCTCTGACACATGAGACCAGGGCTCGAATCTCGTCTCTTCCTGTTCAGTAAGTCAGCTGCTATTCAGTAAGGAGACCTTGGGCAAGGCTCCCTAACACTGCTGCTGCCTACAGAGTGAGCCCTAGTGGCTGCAGCTCTGTCGCTTTGAGTCCGGCAGGAGAAAAGTTCTATATAGTTCTGTGTCTTGTCTTGACCATGGAACACTGAGCTATATTGTACCCTTTCGAGGTCATCAGAAGTCAATGTAGCAGACCATACCTAAATATTCTCCTGCATGTTTCACAAGCACAGGAAGGATAATCTGGGGGACACAGAAGCCTTGTACAAACGGGGAGAAAAAATTGTTAAAAAAGAAAGGATGAACAACTAATCTTTCAAATGTCTGGAAATCCAAAGCTCAAAAGGACAGTTTAACTTTTCAGACCAGAAGTCTCTGTCCCCTTAAAGAGAACCCGAGGTGGGTAGATGGGACACAGAGGCATGTTCTCTGCCTCATGACATGCCTCTGTGTCCCCACACTGCCGCTCGCTGCCCCCCCACTGCCGTGCTATACTCCCCGGAGATTGGTGACATTATTTGTCGCCATCTTGGAGGTAAACAAAGGGAGAGAGATTCCATGTTCAAAACGCCCACCAGGGGCCTTCCTACAGGGTTTCCAGAGCTGCCATTGGGCAGCTCTCTCTCTGGCCACGCCCCGCCTCCCTGCACGCTGGATTAGAGAATGATGCTCTCATTGCAGCGTCGTGACCTATAGGTCACAAAAGTGAAAGTGGGCCAGTGCGGCCCACAGGAGCAGTGATTTTTGCGGCTACCTGATCTGCTCAGCCTCCAAACAATCCCCCCACCCCACTCCACCAGATCAGGTAGCTTTTTTTTTTTTTTTTTTTTTTTTTTTGAGCCCACGTCGGGCTCTCTTTAAGGTGGCCACACACCATACATTTTTTATTTTGATTCTATTTGAGCATTCCGATTCAAATTTCCAATTGATCAGAAATTTCGATCAGAAGCAGAGAAGTACCAAACACAGTTTTTCGAGATTGCCGCCATTTTGGGATTAAAAATCGTAAACTACGAAAAAAATTGGTTAGTTAGAGAAATCAAGAGAAAAAAAAAAGTTAATAAAGTTTGGTATGTACTGAATAGTTACATACACTTTTTTTTTTTTTTTTTTTTTTTTTTTTTTGGTTGAATACAATTTCACAATCCATCACACACCATACAATTCTTGATAAAATAAAAAAAAACTTCAATCGGATTTCTCGATCGAAAACAAATAACAGTTTTCGATTTTTCGGGACAACTGATTGTATTTATCAAATTGGTGTAAAATTGGATCCTTTTATTGTATGGCGTGTGGCCACCTTTAAGCACAAGAGACTTCTTGCTAAAAAAAAAAAAAAAAAAAAAACAGGGCTCACACCGCACAGCCCCCTCTCACTTGCCGTTTGCGCTGTTCTCCCATCGCTGAAGCCCACTTGCTCTGCTGTTGGTATAAAAGCAGAGCTACGTGTGCCCATCAGGAGCAATTTCATTGGTTCCTGACCCTGTGATCACTGTGAGCCAATCACAATCATCACAGTCATCACAGGGTCAGGAGCCAATGAAATCGGCTCCCGACTGGCTCACCGAGCTCTGCTGTCATACCGAGCTCCAGTGGCGGGAAAGCAGCGCGATCGACAGTAGCGTGCGGCGTGGTAATTGAAATCTACGCCCTGGCAGGGATAACCGGTCCCAAACAGAGTGTAGATTTCAATTACTGTGGTCTGGAAATGGTTAAGGGACCAATAAACAATTCACGATGGTGCTCATTTCGAACGACCGACATTATTATTCAGCACCAGCAGTGTGTACAGAGCTACAAACGATTTTTAAACAATCTGTGCGCAAAGTCTACTGCAACCTCCCCTACACCCGGCATCATTTAATGATCCTGTTGGTTAACAATCTTCTGGCATTTCGGTTGCAGCCTACAGCTGTTGTTCGCATCACATTGCTTAAAGGGAACCAGAGATGAAGCCTGGGTAAAAAATGAAAAAGCTTTTATACATACCTGGGGCTTCCTCCAGCCCCATAAGCCTGGATCGCTCCTACGCCGCAGTCCTCCGCTGCCTCTATAGCCGCTACCGGGTCTCGTCACTTCCGGCGGACGTGGCCAATTGTACGCAAGAACAGGGACTCCCTCCATATCCTTACACATGCACCTGCATAGTATAGCAGCGCATGCGTAAGGATATGGAGGGAGTCCCTGCTCTTGCGTGCAATTGGCCACGTCTGTCAGCAGTGACGTACTGCGCTTGCGTCGACTGGCTCGACTGGCCAAAAGTACAGGACTCGGTATTGGCGGATAGAGGCAGCGGAGGACGGCGGCGTGGGAGCGATCCAGGCTTATGGGGCTGGAGGAAGCCCCAGTTGTGTATAAAAGCTTTTTTCAAACGTTTCTGGTTCTCTTTAAAGTGGACCCGAACTGTTGCGCTGGACAAAAGGAAAACAGAGAAATGCACCCTGTATGTATTTAGAGAGTTTAGACTATTTAATTCCCCCTCATTTGTGTCTAATCACAACTGTAATTTGATCTTTCCTGTGTCACATGACTGCCATGGCAGAGATGTCAGATAAGGTCATTGGAAAGCACAGGATATTAACATGTCTGCTTCCATGAAAGCAGGAAGTAGACACACTGCAGATGTATTTTAGGATTCGTATCAGGTGTAACAAAGAAATGATTTTGTTTAAAGGTTATTTTGCTGTTGTGTATCTTTTAGAGCAGAGAGGAAGTTCTGAGTTCAGGTCTGCTTTAAAAGAAACCTGTGAGGTTAGTAATCCAAAAATGTAGATAATTTAGTAGAGAGATAGATGCCGCTGAGTCCTCCAGAGTCCTTCCCTGTCCTAGGCCAGGCTGTTCCAGCGCTAAAACCCATGAAGATAATTGGCGCAAAGCCGCACTTCGGCAGAAAAAGTCAAGCCTGATTGGGTGCGCGCTACAGCGCAGGCGTGAGCCATCGGCAGGCCATGGACGGTCTATTTGGGGGATGCAGCGCTGAAACGGCCTAGCGGAGAGGGACGGGGGGGGGGATGGTAAGTCTTTGGAGGACCCAGAGCTTCCCTCTCCTGAGGTGAGTACCACTTATTTTACCTTCAAATTGATAAACTATCGTTCATCAATCCTTTTACCCAATTTTATCTTTCAGTGTGTACTTAGCTGAAAGATGCTAGATTAACCTCAACAGATATTCACTGCCTTGAAGGAGAAACTAACATGTGCACAGCAGCCACTGATCCCCTTTCATTCCCTCAGCTGAGGACATTGTTCTCCCCACTCGCCCCACCCACTCTGTGACATTCCACCGGCACTCCTCCCTACACGGAGTACATTTGAAATCGGCGCCGGTAGACTTGGGCGCAGGATACAGCGGTATATAGCTGATCCTGCTTCTGCACAAGTCTGGGCCGATTTAATTACTATTCCCCCTCCAGGCCGCCATGGATAGTGGGGGAATGAAATAATTCGGCTTCCAGCGATTGCTGGAGGCCAAATTATTATGTTTTTAAGCAACTTCGGCTGCGTCTTCTGACGGATCCGACGTTACTCACTGAGCGCTTCAATAGGAGTGATTCCTATTGAAGTCTATGGAGGCGCCGGCTGCGCCCAAATCTAGCAGCGCTGAAAAGCACTGCTCCGCCCCCCACGTAGCAACAAAATGCGTTGCAAGCCTGAAAGTGGGTGTAGGTGATTCCTATGCTGCATAATTACTCTAGGATCACGTACATAGAACAGGGAGACCAGGAGCCCAATGGTGCAGTACCATCAGGTAAAGAGTCAAAAGTAATTTTTGTGATGGATACTCACAAAGATGGGTTGCAGAACCCTGCAGCTACTATAGAAGCCTGCAGGAAATGAACTGCCCCCGCTTGGTACGCCAGGCCAATCAGGAAACTGGATGGTCGCTCGCCTTCGTATCCTTCAGTTTTTTTTTGTTTTGTTTTTTTTAACTATAAAGATAATGCCTCCTGTGGAGATCTAGACTATATAAACGAGTTGGAGTCTCCCGGTGTAACAAAAATCTATTCAAGATTATCTTCTACAACTCTATATATATGAAAATAAGTAAGAGAGGCAATTGCTTACCTCTCTAGATAAGGCGGCAGTTTGAATGGAAAACATATTTATTCAGCACAAAATTAAGACCAGCAACGCATTTCATGGGTCCACACCCGCTTCCTCGGATCAGTTTAACAAAACTATGCCTTAGGTTTTACTGGTTCAGAGCACGAGTAGGTTTATATTGCTTGCCTGAAGGCTGCACAGCCTAAGCAACACACTGCAACCCGAAGCATCGAGTCCCGATCCTGCCAGTCCTCGTGTGTGAGAGGATTTAGGGGTGTGTCGCACAGAAAACGTGGTAGCAATTTCCAGAGGTTGTAACTTTTCTCTAAAAAAATAAGTTCATTTCAACTGGAGGCCTTTTTATGGCCTAGAAGACTTTTTGTTGTTAATACAGGAAACGTCTTCAGTTCAAGTGAGGATAAGGGAAACATCCTGACGCTCCTATGTACCAGTAATCCGCTTACTCCGAGGCAACGAGAGTCTAGCAGCCAACGGACGCTCATTATACAGATGATAATTGTTTAAGCTGTGCGGCTGAAGGTGTTTCATATCTCTTTACACAACGGGACAGGTGTTCTTAATTTACACAGTTGTTTTCAAAGAGAGGCCCGAGTGCAAATCAACTCCTGCATAAATCAAACCATCGTTTATCACTGAAAATCCTAACACTTGCTATAGTCTCTGCGCAGTAACAGATCTCAGAGAGTTTCTGTTCAGCACCAAATCTCAGCAAGTCTCTGCACAGCACCAAATCTCAGTAAGTTTTGCACTGCACCAAATCTCAATGAGTCTCTGCATAGCACCAAATCTCAGCAAGTCTCCACACAGCACCAAATCTGAGAGAGTCTCTGCACAGCACCAAATCTCAGCAAGTCTGCACAGCACCAAATCTCAGGGAGTCTCTGCCCAACAACAAATCTCAGGGAATCTCCACAAAGCACCAAATCTCAGGGAGTCTCTGCACAGCACCAAATTTCAGGGAGTCTCCGCACAGCACCAAATTTCAGGGAGTCTCCGCACAGCACCAAATCTCAGGGAGTCTCCGCACAGCACCAAATCTCAGGGAGTCTCCGCACAGCACCAAATCTCAGGGAGTCTCCGCACAGCACCAAATCTCAGGGAGTCTCTGCACAGCACCAAATCTCAGGGAGTCTCTGCACAGCACCAAATCTCAGGGAGTCTCTGCAGAGCACCAATTCTCAGGGAGTCTCTGCACAGCACCAAATCTCAGGGAGTCTGCACAGCACCAAATCTCAGGGAGTCTCTGCACAGCACCAAATCTCAGGGAGTCTCTGCACAGCACCAAATCTCAGGGAGTCTCTGCACAGCACCAAATCTCAAGGAGTCTCTGCACAGCACCAAATCTCAGGGAGTCTCTGCACAGCACCAAATCTCAGGGAGTCTCTGCACAGCACCAAATCTCAGGGAGTCTCTGCTTAGCACCAAATCTCAGGGAGTCTCTGCCCAACAATAAAATCTCAGGGAATCTCCACACAGCACCAAATCCCAGCGAGTTTCTGCACAGCACCAAATCTCAGGGAATCTCCACACAGCACCAAATCCCAGCGAGTCCCTGCACAACTGTTTCTAACTGCCAAGTATACATTATCTCCCTTTGTGGAATGTATTTTTTTCTCTAACCGAACTAAAGATGTTACTGCCTGTGATAAATTTCAGAAAGTAAATTAGGGTGAGGAAAGATTTTACAATGGGTAAACTTTGACTAAATCATTTATACATGAATATTGTAAAACGATAAGCACTTTCATTCATTATGTTATTTCACTATTGTTCCTCTTTGAGCGAGAAGGCCACTGTACCTGGCATTCGGGGGGGCCTCCAGGGTGCAGAGTTTGGCACAAAGGCATGCTTGGTGGCTGTGACAATCAGTTGGCTTCCCAGCTTGTACTGCAGTTTGATCAGCGCAGTCCCATCAGCTCCGGAGGTCCCAGAGGCAACAGACACTTGGTTGAAGAACACATTTATGACGGCATTGCTGAGCGGCTGGTGGGTGCTGATGTCACTGACCTTTACCTTCAGGGTCACCTCTGCAGAGACAAAACACAGTATAAGGTCAGTGGTCCTACTGTTCAATACGCTGACTGCACAATGCATATATTCAATGATGGACCTCAATGGAGAACCTGTGTGTGAAGGTAGCTATAAGCCTTAAAGCACACCTGACATGAGAGGGTTATGGAGGCTGCCATATTTATTTCCTTTTAACCAATACCAGTTGCCTGGCTGTCCTGCTGATCCTCTGCCTCTAATACTTCTAATACTTTTAGCCATAGGCCCTAAACAAGCATGCAGCAAATCAGATGTTTCTGACTGAAGTCTGACTGCATTAGCAGTGTGCTTGTTTCAGATGTGTGAGTCATACATTACTGATGCATGAAAGATCAGCAGTATGCCAGGCAACTAGTATGGTTTAAAAGGAAAGAAATATGGCAGCCTCCATATCCCTTTCACATCAGGTTTCCTTTAAAACCTCAGTCTATAGATCAGAAAGTGCTTCAGATGAAACGGGCAGTGCCGGGAATCAGAAATAAGGGACCATAATAGACCTGCCGAGGAGTCTAAATCTTCCCTGGCCTTTATTTGGAGTGGTCTTCCCCATTTCCTGTCTAGACAGGAAGCAAGGCACATTCTCACAGAGAAGAAACGGGGAAGCAATCACACCCCAAACATTGTTCCAAGTCCTCTCACACTATAGAAAACACTGAAACGTTTCACTAGAGTAGGACCTTAAAGCGGATCCGAGATGAAAAACTAACTATAACAAGTAACTTGTCTATATATCTTATCTAAAGTTTAGATGGTTTACATAGCAAATCTAGCTGCAAACAGTTTTAATAGAATATGGTTATTTATTCCTGTGATACAATGACAGCAGCCATTACAAAGAGGCAGGCTTATCTGTATCTTGAGCCATCAGCCTAATCCTCTCTCCTCCCCCCCTGCCTCTGAAATCAATGGCTAGTAACACCTTCCCTTTCCTCCTGCCCAGACTGAGCTCCCATGAGCCCTTGCTACTGCCAAGGCTCTCTGAAACCCTGTGGGTGTGGCTTTTTTAGTTTACAGGGAATTAGAGAATTAAAACAAAAACAAAAAAGTATTTGGCTTGAGGAATTCCCTATAAACAATTGGAAAGGAACACAATTATGCAATGTGTAAAAGTTCACCTCGGATCCACTTTAAAGGACCACTGTAGCGAAAATCTTAAAATGTAAAATCCACGTAAACACATACAAATAAGAAGTACATTTCTTCCAGAGTAAAATGAGCCATAAATTACTTTTCTCCTACGTTGCTGTCACTTACAGTAGGTATCAGAAATCTGACAGAACCGACAGGTTTTGGGCTAGTCCATCTCCCCACAGGGGATTCTCAGCATGGCCTTTATTTTTTATAAAGGCACAGCTTAAAAAAGATTTACAAAAAAGATGCTAGCCAGCCTCCGTGCTCGCTGCACACATTTATTGGCAGTTGGACAAAGCAACTGCCATTCACTAAGTGCTTTTGAAAATAAAGAAAACCCTCAGAATCCCCCATAAGGAGATGGGCTAGTCCAAAACCTGTCGATTCTGTCAGAATTCTACTTACTGTAAGTGACAGCAACATAGGAGAAAAGTAATTTATGGCTCATTTTACTCTGGGAGAAACATACTTCTTATCTTTATATGTTCACATATATTTTAAGGTTTTCCTGACAGTGGTCCTTTAAGAATTGATATTATAAGCATATAAGTGTATAAACCAAACAAAACACAAGAGTGCATAATGGCATTGCTATGCAACAGAACTCACAGATTATAAAACACTGAATATCATCGGAGTGACTCTGAACACACCCTGCTCTGTTGCACCACATAACTATGCACAGTGTAAACTGATCAAAGGCTTTCTGAGGCGATGACATAGATAAAATGTGCATATCAGATGTTATGCCTAAGCTGGCTGCATGCTTGTTCCAGGGCTAAGTGCAGAAGCCAAAGATCAGCACAGCAGCCAGATAAATGGCATTTCTAAAAAGAATTAAACATGGCTGCCTCTATATTTTTCTCATCTTATGCTGGGTACACACTGAGATTTTCTGGTCGATTTAAGGTGCCCATACACTCGTCAGATTGGCAGCAGATAGATAAGAAATGCATCTGATGATCTATCTGATGCGTTTTTAGAACATTTTTTACCAGGATAGAATTCCAATAGATTTCAGTTTGAAATCTATTGAAATTCGATCTGATGACATTTTTTTTGCCATCAGATTTCCATTAAGGCCAATGCAAACTGATAAGCAATCTCATCAGATCGACCTAAATTTTCCACCCTGCCAGTTCGATGGAAATCCATCGAAATCGGCCATCGATCGGTCGATTGGCCAACCGATTTGCAAATGATCAGTGTATGGTCCCCTTTACTGTCAGATCGATTATTTCCAACATGTTCGATTTGCTTTCCGATCGATTTCCGAGCATTTTCCGATCGATTTCCTATTACAGTGCACTGAAATCGATCGGAAAATGCTCGGAAATCGCTCGAAAAGCAAATCGGACATGTTGGAAATAATCGATCTGACAGTAAATCGACCAGAAAATCTCATAGTGTGTACCCAGCATTCGAGAGGCACTGTGATAACAAATAGTAGTAGGTAAGTAAATAATTCAATATACCCACTATGACGATTCTTATGCACTGCTATATATTCCTGTATACTGGTACGTAACCCCGCACTCCCAGTAATGCTTAGCCCAAGAGAATTCTCCACCAGAGCATTCTAGTATTATTTGTACTGGCTTCGGAACACTGAGTGTACCAACATTCCGCAGTGATGCACCTGACAGAAGTAAATATGTCACCACCTGTGATACATTTCAGAAAGTAAGTCAGGGAGAGGAATGATTTTACAATGGCTAAACACTGACTAAATCATTTATATATGTATATAAAAAAATAAGCAATGTTATTCATTACGTTATTTCCACTACAGATCTACTTTAAATTCAATTTAAATAACTTAAACACTTTTTATTTAACACACAGAACATTGTTTTGTCAATGATGAAAATGTTCAAATTTTAGGCCGTTTTATCAAAAAGTACAAAAGCAGAGCGTTTCGTGGCCTGAAGCCACTTCTTCAGGTAAATAAGCTTCGTCGAAAGCTGTATCTAGCTCAGAGCACCACACTGTTACCCACAGCAGGCTGCATGCCAATTGCTATTAGACTCCATATACAGCATTTTGGGGTTCAGACACGCATGTGGCAATGCACAATTTCACAGAAAGCCCATAATGCAGTTTCGTGCAACAAAAATATACAGCTTACTGATTGCCATCGACCGATCCCAAGCCCAGAGTCTCTTTCTTGATCAGAAGTAGATCAGGCATGCTAAAAATTATTGATCAAAATATTGGCTACCATTCCATGTGTATGTCCTGTGGACACATTTGACTCCCGACTATCCTGCTGAATGTTTCTAACATGTTTTTATTTTTTTCTAACTCAGCTTTCCCCACCGGGTTATATCCTGATTGTCTTAAGGCAGAAGCCTTATATGTCAGGTACTGTTTGCATCATTGTTTGAGAAAAAAGAAAAAAGGATATAACACAGTACCATTAAAAAAAAATTAGTGAATGATTAACCCGCACCTCCCCTTATACCCCCACCCCTCTCCCCATACAACCCCATACACCTAATATTCATAATCCAACCATACTTCACATTCATACCCCAAGTAGGCTAGGTTATATTAGGCCACAGTCACAATGGTCCCTTATGCCATTTTGTCTCGGTATTTCGGCTAATCGCCAGTCTCCCTCCTCCCTAACCCGTACTTGATGGTCCCGCCTATATGACTGCAAGGGGGGAGTATCCCCTTAGGTTACCCCAGATTTCTCTTATAAATTTATATTGGTTTAAAGTAATTTCTGATGTCGGGGTATTTGATCTTTCGTATAAGTTTTCCATTCCCCTAAACCATTCTAAAAAAAGGAGGCGGCCCGGACTCTTCCAGTTTTTAGCTATTATTTTCCGGATATATAGGGTACCCATTGTTATCAAAAAAGTGCCTTCTTTAGTCTCCTCCTGTTCTGTTATACCAAAAATCGCATTAATTTTGGATATATTAAAGTTGGTGTGTACCCGTTGTTTACCAAATTCTATAAATTCATTCCACAGGGGAGTGACAGAAGGGCAGCTCCACCACATATGAACTTCCGATCCCCCAGTCAACCCGCATCGCCAGCATGAGGACCCCATCCTTGGATGAAATTTTTACCATCTAGATACCACTTTATACTGCATCCACTGTAAATCTGAGTCCGGGCTACCCCATATAGCAGATCAAATAGCTGGCCATTTCTCCCCCAGGGGTGTATTTATGATAGTCTCCCATTTTTTACAGTACGGAGGGAGATCACATTGGTCAGTGGTTTTTAAGAAGTCGTATAATAGTGACATTATTTTAGGTGGTCTATTATTAATTAGGAGAAGTTTCTCAAATAGATTCAAATCACTCCTATGTGTATGTCCTGTGGACACATTTGACTCCCGACTATCCTGCTGAATGTTTCTAACATTATTGTCAGATCTGACAAGTTTAGCTGCATGTTTTTTTTCTGGTGTGATTCACACTACTGCAGCCAAATTGATCAGCAGGGCTACCAGGCAATTGGTATTGTTTAACTACTTAAAGACCGCGCTGACTGAAATCTACGCCCTGGCTATCTGGCTTGCAGGGCATAGATATCAACCGACGCCGTGTGTTCTCACAGTTTTCGTTGCTCTCGAAAATCTTGCTGCCGTTTCCCCGCCACAGCTCACTTGCTCTACCATCTCTATGACGGCAGAGTCATGTGAGCCAGTCAGGAGCCGCTCCCATTGGCTTACATTGATAGGCAGGGTTAGGAGCCAATGATAGCGGCTCCTGACCGGCTCACAGGAACTCTGCTGTCATAGAGACGGCACAGAGGGTGGCCCAGGATCCCGGCGTGAGGCGGTGACGGCGATTGCGGTGGTTACGTGTGACGATTCGTCGGGATTTCAGCCGTTTCTTGTACCAGCGGGCTCTGGTCCTTAAGGGGGCAGAGACCGCTGGTACTTAACCACTTTACCCCCGCGCGTACGTATTTCTCCGCCCCTTTTTCCATCCTTTAAAAACCAGGGACGGAGAAACACGTACTTTCCGCGTTCCCGACGCTGCCCGCGCTCCCGCTCGTAAACACGCCGCCCGCCGCTAGTAAAACCGCCGCCGCCCGCTCGCCCAGAGATCAATGAACGGGAAAATCCATTCCCGCTCGTTGATCTAAGCCCCGCAATGATCAGCTGCTCTCCTATGGGCAGCGCGATCATTGTGAGAAAAAAACTCACGTGTCCAGCCTCCTTATTCTTCCTCCAAGCTTCCGGAAGGAAGCTTGGAGGTCGCATTAAAACAAAAAGTTACTGTGGCCATCTTGTGGCCAAATAGTAAACTACACCCTACACATTTTTCACATACAAATAAATGACTTTTACACATAAAATTAACTCATTACCTCCCACACTCCCCATTTTTTTTTTTTTTTGTAATTAAAAAAAAATTAAAAAATTTACAATTAAAAAAAATACATAAATAGTTATCTTAGGGACTGAACTTTTTAAATATTTATGTCAAGAGGGTATAACACTGTTACTTTATAAACTATGGGCTTGTAATTAGGGATGGACGCAAAACTGAAAAAAATGCACCTTTATTTCCAAATAAAATATTGGCACCAAACATTGTGATAGGGACATAATTTAAATGGTTTTATAACCGGGACAAAAGGGCAAATATGTTTCATGGGTTTTAATTACAGTAGCATGAATTATTTAAAAACTATAATGGCCGAAAACTGAAAAATAATTATTTTTTTCCCCACATTTTTCCTATTTTCCCATTAAAACACATTTAGAAAAAAATAATTCTTGGCATAATGTCCCACCTAAAGAAAGCCTAATTGGTGGCGAAAAAAACAAGATATAGTTCATTTCATTGCGATAAGTAATAATAAAGTTATAGACGAATGAATGGAAGGAGCGCTGAAAGGTGAAAATTGCTCTGGTGCTCAGGGGGTAAAACCCCTCAGTGGTGAAGTGGTTAAAGAGACACTGAAGCGAAAAAAAAATGATGATATTATGATTTGTATGTGTAGTACAGCTAAGAAATAAAACATTAAGATCAGATACATCAGTCTAATTGTTTCCAGTACAGGAAGATTTAAGAAACTCCAGTTGTCATCTCTATACAAAAAAGCCATTAAGCTCTACGAATTTCAAAGTAGTGGAGAGGGCTGTTTTCTGACTTTTATTATCTCAACTGTTAGTTAATTTTTTACTTTTCCTCTGGCAGAGGAGAGGTCATTAGTTCACAGACTGCTCTGAAAGAATCATTTTGAATGCTGAGTGTTGTGTAATCTGCACATATTATAGAATGATGCAATGTTGAAAAAACACTATATACCTGAAAATAAAAGTATGAGAATATTTTCTTTGCTGCTAATCTTCTATTAATTATTCATAGTACACAACCAATTCATTTTATCATATTTTTTTTTTTCGCTTCAGTGTCTCTTTAAGTGGTTAAAAGGAAATAAATATGGCAGCCTCCATAACTTCTCACTTCAACTGTCCTTTAATCATTTATTCCTATTTACTGTATGCTCATCTAGGGCACTTTTTCTAGCACTGAAATTAATTTATACTGTAAGCATTATTATATTATACTGTAATTTAATTCTGTCATTCTTTTTGGTACTTTTCCATTAGCCGGGCGCAACCACCAGGTGGCGTTAATTACTGTTCCCCCTCCAGGCCGCAATGGATAGTAGGGAAAGATGTAACGCTGATGGAGTTTTATCGCCACCTAGTGGATGCGCCCGGCTAACGGAACAGAACCTTTTTTTTTTTTTTTAACTGACACGGCATGCAGATCAGTGAAGCAACATTGGGAGACATTTTCTGTGTTATATCCGAAGTTCTCCTTTAAATTCTTCAGCTTTAGTTAATCAAGCCCAATGTTTTCATGCTGCACATTTGTTAAAAAAAAAAAAAAAAGATACAAGAAACATCTTGAGGATTGCTGACATTGTCCTCTGATTAATCTGCACGCTCCCTTTCCTGCCAACATTTGCAATGCTCCATCAATATATCATGATGAAAGGTAACAAACCAGAGCGAGCGGCTTGGCTTCCAGGCAAGTGATGAGAGGAGGAGGAAGCAGCGCTGCAGCTGTTCTACACACCCCGAGAAGAACCTCAATCCATGCTCTGCCTCCTTCTACATTCACCAGCAAAGGCATTAATGAGTCATTACCACTAATTAAAAACTTCCTGTGAACATCTGAGGTGAAAGAACAACAAAACAACAAGTACCAGAGCTCAGCAAGTCAAACTATCTAAATTAAGGTGGGTACACACATCAGATAGAAGTCTTTGGAAAATGAAGGATCACAGACCAATTTTACCCCCTTCCATGTAGTATGAGAGCCATACTCTACACAGTCTATTCTATTGAGCTGAACTCCCCATCAGATAAAAATCTTTGCAAGATGCTGCACACACAGATGCTGTACACGTGCAGCAGATCAGAATCTGCAAAAGATCAGTTCCTGCAAAAGATCTGTTCCTGCAAAATGCATTCATAGTCTATGAGATCTGCAGATCTCATACACACCTTGTTTAACAGGCAATCATCTGCAGATCTGATCCACCAGGATGGATCTTTGTATCAGCAGATGATTATCAGATCTGCAGATGAATGTCTGTTCAACAAGGTGTGTATGAGATCTGCAGATATAGACTATGAATGCATATTCCAGCATGTGCGACCGACCGCGCGGCCAATTGCTGTTCCGAAATTTGTTGGTCGGGCATGCACTTGGCAGCACCAATTTGGACCAATTTTCATTCAATTTGATTAGGATAATCGAAATTGGATGGTCGATTGGTTGGTCAGCTAATGTATGACCTGCTTTAGACTGATTTCCAATACATTTCTAATAGAATTAATTCTGAAATCTATTGGAAATCTGTTCCTAGTGTGTGGCACACATCAGATAGATTCCTGTCAGATTCGGCCTGACAGGTATCTGACAGGAATCTATCTGATGGTTGAATCTGCTGCAAATCGATCAGTGTATGGCCACCTTGATTCGATTAAATCCGACATGTCTGATCCTGATTCGATTCAATTCAATTCGATTTGCCATTGCAAAACAATAGCAAATCGAATTGAATCGAATCAGGATCGGACATGTCGGATTTAATCGAATCGTAAATAGAATCGTATCGTGTAGATTGGGCTTTAGACCCTACTGGCCAAAAAGATCAGCAGGACTGCCAGCCAACTGGTATGGTTTAAAAGGAAATAAAAATGGCAGCCTCCATAGGTCTGTGACCTCGTGTTCACTTAGGAAAAAGGATAGCTGCTGCTCTGGGCTGTCGAGGTCCATGCAGAGGCTGCAGCATATGGAATGGAGGCTGCTATTAAAAAGAGGACAAGTTTGTCTGGGGAGGTTAAAAGTTTAAATTCAGGCCTGATCATTTCCTCCCCGGCTGCTGTGTTGTTTCACCTGTCTGGGCATTACCAGGAGAAGAAGGTGAAAAAACTCTCAGCTCTTTTCACAAGGGGGTTATGTACACACAAGCAGCTCAACCATGGCAGCTCGGTGGCACAGTGGCTAGTGCTCTCTCCTTGCAGCAAGGTGTCCCTAGTTCAATTCCCAGCCAGGGCACCATCTGCACGGAGTTTGTATGTTCTCCCCGTGTCTGTGTGGGTTTCCTCTGGGCACTCCGGCTTCCTCCCACATCCCAAAACATACAGATAAGTTAATCGGCTTCCTCCTAAATTGGCCCTAGACTACAATACATACACTACACGATACATACGTAGACATATGACTCTGGTAGGGATTAGATTGTGAGCCCCTCTGAGGGACAGTTACGTGACAAGGCAATATACTCTGTACAGCGCTGCGGAAGATGTTGGCGTTATATAAACACTAAATAATAATAACCTCCAAATTAATGGCTGTGCCAGCCAAACCGGAAGCCACTCCAAGGTACACAGATAGTCCGCTCCACACACAGTCAGGGGAGGCTATAATGGATTCCCCTGACCTGTATAGTCAGAGGCTGTGGAGGGAACAGTGAGGGTCACACACCAGAGGGGCTCATTCACAAGAGAGTCTCGCTGCTCATTCTCCCATTGAGAAACCAAACATCTTCCCACAAGAACAACCAGTGCCACAGAACACAATCGGGCCACGAGGGGCGGTTCTTTTAAACACTCGCTAGCAGAAATCATCATTAGCTGATAAGCGTACATGAACTCAGAACTTCCTCTCTGCTCTAAAAGATAAGCAACAGCATAATAACCTTTAAAGAAAAACATGTGTTACAGCTGATACAAATCCTGAAATAAATCTGCAGTGTGTCTACTTCCTGCTTTCATGGGCACAGCCTGTGTTTAAAAATTAGCTGCTCTGCCGAGGCAGCCTGCTGACACAGCTGAGAGATCAAATTACACTCTTGATTAGTCACAGATGAGGGTACTCTCCAAATATATACAGAGTTTTCAGCCCTGTGCAAGAGTTCAAGTCCACTTTAAATGCAGGAAAATGCAGCAAACTGCACAAATCACATGGCAAATACACATTGCGTTTCTGACATTAGGCAAGCATAAATGAAGTAATGTGTTGGCCTATTCGCGTATTTGCCCGCCACTGCATTTATGTGACTGAAACCTAACTCTGTAAACCACAGTTTTCAGAGAATAATGGTAGAATCCAATGAAAGAGATTACACTTAGTAACACGCATTGTTCTCCCCAGGCTCTTTTAGCTGGGTGCTCCACCCGTCTAGTTTTGGTGAGCACCCGGCTGTCATCGGCTCACCTCTTCCTCTGCTGCAAGCAGAAATGTACAGAGAAGCACTGGCCCTGCATTCTTTCTACTCGCCCCACCCGGCTACTTTTTCATGCCACCCAGCTGGAAAAAAATTGTGGGGAGAACACTGACACGCTATTTGATTTCAGTCCAATTACAATAAAAGCTGTACCGGACCTTTTCTGCCGCTAGAGTTACATTTAACTGGAGTGAGAAGAATATGGAGGCTGCCATATTTATTTCCTTTTAAACAATACCAGGCAGCCTTGCTGGTCTATTTAGTTGCAGTAGTGTCTGAATCACACCAGAAACAAGCATGCAGCTAACCTTGTCAGACCTGACAATGTCAGAAACACCTGATCTGCAGCATGCTTGTTCCGGGTCGATTGCTAAAAGTATTAAAGGCAGAGGATCAGCAGGACTGCCAAGCAATGTGTATTGCTTAAAAAGGAAATAAATATGGCAGCCTCCATATGCCTCTCACTTCAGCTGTCCTTTAACACACACTTGAAGTGAAAGGGATATGGAGGCTGCCATATTTATTTCTTCTTAAACAATGCAGATCACCTGGCAGTCCTGCTGATCCTTCGCCTCTTTTATAGCCACAGACCCAGAACAAGCATATGCAGATCAAATGATTCCGACTGTAGTCTGACTGGAATAGCTGTATGCTTGTTTCAGGTCTGTGACTAACACTACTGATGCATGAAAGACCAGCAGGACAGCCAGGCAACTGGTATGGTTTAAAAATAAACACACATGGCAGCCTCCATAGGTCTGTCACCTCACTCCAGGTATCCCACCCATGAACAGATTCTTATTTCTATCTCTCGCCTCCATTGTACAAGGCAAAACAAAAAACCCAACAAAATTGTATTCACTACTTGTTATGGTAGATCGTCACTTGTCAAACAGCTCAGCAGCGTGCATGTACGAGGATCTTTAATAAGCAGTCACCCAAAATGATCACAAATTACTATTTAGGGAGGCAAAAAAAATGTAACATACATACGTAGCTTAAAGCCAGCAGAGCACATCTCTAGCCTGACCATTTCAAAACCAGAATCTGTAGTCAGACAGGAGGAAAGGGAATACTCCTAGAGTAGTGTGAGGAACTGAAATTTAAAGAATCGTAGAAATAATTTTCACACAAAGGAGTAACGTCCCCTCACTGTGACCAGGTAAAACATTCCTGTGTTCACACACCGCTCTATGGGGAAAAGGGATTCTAGCACTCACCAGACTAATGGACGGGTAAAAAACACAGTCAACTGCTGAAAAGATTCAGCACCAGGGAGTCAACCAGTCCACGCCCGGATCAACCAGAAGATGGACAGGTCCCACCCTGGCACTGTGCAGCATAGCTGTGAGGACACGGCAGGGGAATGCAGGAAGGATAGGACCATATATACTGCACGGATCCCAGGATTGTCAGTCTCCAGGAACAGCTGGTGGAGGGGGACCCGGATGGCTATGCAGACATGCAAAGTGACATACAACAGACAGGGCGGTACTCAACATCATATCGCCCATGCTTTACCTGACTATTTATTCCTGCGGCCCACTAGAGAGCAAGTAACAGCGTCTTGGAATTACCAGCGATTCTTAATGCGCTAGGTTAACTTCTTGCGGAGCGCAGCCTCTGGCCTTTTTTTATGGACCAGTCTTCTTTTCCCTTTCTTCACCTACTGATCCCTGCGATTGGCTCACAGTGATCATGAGCCAATGAAAACGGCTCCTGACCAATGCATGAAATTCTGCTGTCTTTAGTCAACGGAGATCTGTGCCGGCGGGTACGTGCTATTGCTTAGCCAGCCACACGGGCTATGGAGTCGAAATCAAGGAGCCAGAGCAATTTTGGGTACCTGGAGACGGAGTCCGATGATTTCTGTACCGACTCCAAAGCCCTGGTAAGTATTCTAAGACGTCGGGAGTAATTTTTGGTACCTGGAGTTGGTGGTTTCACAAACTGAGGAGTCGGGGTCGGATGACATTTGTACCTACTCCACAGCCCTGGCTTTAACGATTGTCGGTCTCTAAGTGGTTAATAAAAGTCAAACTTGCTTTCCAATTAATGTACTAAGTGATTTTGCAGCGCTTTTACTACCAAACCTGATGAAATCAATATGGAAATCACAATCCCTGTACAAATGGTTTGCAATAAATTCAAAATCTCTCCCCTTCTGCTTTACTATTCATGGGTCATATGCAACTCACCTCTGAAATAAAATTTGTGCCTACCATAAGAGTAAAACCATACCACACATTCAGGGCCGGTTCTCTCATGAAGCAAGGTGAAACATTTGCATCAGGCGCAGAGATTTCAGGGGCAGCATTTTGGTACTGTGTGTATCGAGGAGGAATGGAGTAGCTGAGGGTGAGCAGTTTGTCACAGACTCACAGCCAGCCAGTGTGCTATTGTGTTGAGCTGCAGCATGTCATGTGAGAACATTAAATGAAGCAGAGTAAGTTGTCAGGTGCTGTGCGATCATTCCAAATCAGGAGGGGGGCACAAGTCACAAGTTTGCCTCAGGCAGCAAAAAGTCTAGAACCGGCCCTGTCCACATTTATTTATATTAAAAAATACACACTCACATGCTGCAATGTGATAACTTTAACAGGCTCTTCTCCATACGGGGGCGGTATGGCTGGCTCCCGGCAGCACCACAATCATCGGACTCCCAGCCGGTACGCCGTCCTACTGCCATGTTTGCAATCCCGCCCTACTGGTTTTGCCATTTCCTTTGACTCATCAGTGACACAGAAGGGTAAAAATCATGATAGGCAGGGGTGGCCTTAATATCCCAGAAGTGCTGTGGACCCCTCTTGCAGAGGGTCACGTTTAAACGTTGAGTGTCCCTGTCTTAAAACACACCTGAACTCAGACCTCCTCTTTGCTCTAAAAGATACACAACAGCATAATAACCTTTAGGCCTCTTTCACACCAAGACGTTGTGTTTTAGGGGATGTTAAGGTCGCATATTGAGCCGCGTTATGAGGCTCTGGGTGCTATCCTGGGAAGTCCGGATCTTTTCAATGATTTGGATGATTCGAATCGGATCATTGAAAAGATCCGGATCTTTGAACCGGATCTTTGAACCGAATCTTTGAATCATTTTACCAGGGAAGCAGGGGTGCAGCAGAGCAAGAGGTGCAGGAGAATGAAGGCACATTGAGGGTGCTAATGGGGAAGGGAGAGATGCAGCAGGAAGATTGTGCTTGCGCACAGAAGCTGCAGTTCCTGTTTCTTCCAGTCATCCACTGTGAACGGAATCCTTCATTGTGATGATCCAGATGATTCGACTCACAAAAAAGATCCAAAGATCCGAATTGTTCATGATCAGGACAACACTACAGTGCAGTGAATATTAATTAGCCATGTGGCTAGGAACAATAGCACTCTCCCCTTACTGAGCATGTGCAAACAGTCTAACTCAGCTAAAACCACCTATAACGCACAGCATGCTGCACTTTCTTTGAACGTCCAGCGTTACACTGTAACGCAACGTGGGCACTGTGAACAGCCCATTGATTTTTCATTACTGTGAGTTGGGCTGCGTTACAGGCTGCACTAATGTGCGCCTGTAACGTCCCACTGTGCAAGCAGCCTTAAACAAAAAAACATTTCTTTGTTACAGCTGATACAAATCCTAAAATAAATCTGCACAGTTACTACTTCCTGATTCATGGAAGCTGACATATTGTTTACAGCCTGTGCTTTCAAATGGGCTTATCTGCGTATCTGCCATAGGCAGTCATGTGACACAGGGGAGGGATCAAATTACAACTAGTGGTTAGACACAAATGAGGGGGAATAAGATAGGCTAAACTCTCTAAATACATACAGGGCACATTTCTGTTATGTTTTCCTTGTGTCCTGTGCAAGAGTTCAGGTCCACTTTAAGGGTGAGGTGGTGACAGTAATTCACAGAGGGAACACTGGTGTCTCGTATGTCCTCATTGCTTCGGGTGGATTAAAGGCTATTTTGGAACTCCAGCACTTGGGACTATATGAAATTTTATGAACTTTTATGCTGACATTTCTTGATTTTAGAAGCGCACCACCTGTTTTAAGCCATTTTAATTTTGTCTGTGCAACAATGTGTTTGTATTTTAGCAGCATATCTGTACAGCACTCGGTCCCAAACTGTCACCCGAGGGATCTATAGTAGTTGTACTTGTGTACGCACCTTAACTCGCTGTAAGTTGGTCATACTATTATATCAGATTGCTACTGATTGGTTACCATCATTACCAACTTGCATCATTCAATATTAGATCAGATTCCCGCAGAATCACACCACCTGCCCTTAGCTCTTTACAACTAGATGCAGCCAGAAAACAGCTGCTTACGTAGCACAGTGGTGACAGGTACACTTTATAAGTGGTCAGTTGCACAGAGGAAGTGGAATGTGAGGAAACATCAAAGGCTGAGATGCTGAGCTCTTGGGGGATCACTTGATCTTTGTACTCCCCAGGGTGCCGCGTTTTCCGCTTGGCGCCTGATCACAGCAGCCACTTATATCAGAGGAAGGAATAAATATTACAAAACAAAAATGGAGGAAGGAGCGCTAATGGCCAAACACAAGCCATGACTACATGTTGTCCTGTATCCAGTATGTGCAGAAGGGAAGGTGGCAAATTACCCGGCAAGCAAGTACAATGACAGCTGGGAGTTCACTCATAAAATAAAGCTTAATTCCACCAAGTCTGTCACCACCTAAAATCGCTTCCTTATATAATGGCAGCGCTGATCTCCAGACAACAGCGGCCTTCGTATGAAGCAGGGCAGCCTAGCAGGGGATAGCACATGCTCACAGGGGCCGACAAGGAGTGTATCTGCAGTCCTGTGTAGACACTCTGTGGCAGTTTGTCTTTATTTCTGTGTAAGCTACTTGATAAGCTGAACAAGTTTTAAAAGGCCACTATCGTGAAAAAAGTAAGCAGTTAAAATCTGACAGAACCAATCGGTTTTGAGCCGGTCCATCTCCTCATGGGGGATTCTCAGTGTTTTTTTTTTGTTTTTAACAGCATTTCCTGAACAGCAGTTGCAAAGTGTAACTGACAAAATAGTGTGCAAGTGAGTAGGGAGGCTGGCTGGTATTTTACTATTTTGGCAGTTAAACTGCTGTTCAGGAAATGCTGTTGAAAACCCTGAGAATCCCCCATGAGGAGATGGACTGGCCCAAAACCTGTCAGTTTTGTCAGATTTTAACTGCCTACTTTTTTCACGATGGCGGTCCTTTAAAAGGACCTGGTCAGGAGTCCATACACTAGGCACTTCCTGTGGCACAGACATCCCCTGAGGCAGTTTGCAGTATTTCCAGGAAGCTGTCCATGCCCTGGCCACTGGTGGTCAGCAATGTGATGATTCTTAGGTATACAACAGCACTGTACAGAGAGGCTGTTGGCGACATCTTTAGCTGGGCTATTAAAGGTCATATGACCACATTTTGAAATATGGGGTTTCTTCTGTGATGCACCCATGATTATAGCCTCCCTGCAACTCGTTAATGATCACTCACCCTCACTGTGATGAGTCTACGATCATTCAGTCTACCTCTGACAGGAAGTGATCACTCAGCCTTCCTTGTGATGTGCTCATGGTCACTCATCCTCCCTCTGAGAGGCCCAGGGCTGTGGAGTCAGTACAAAAATCATCCGACTCAAACTCCGAAGTTTATGAAACCACCAACCCCAGGTACCCAAAATTGCTCCAACTCCTTCGACTCCAACTCAGACTCCACAGCCCTGGAGAGGCCTATGATAACTCAGCTTCCCTGTGACCCGCCCATGATCACTCAGCCTCCTTCTGACCAGCCAATGATCGCCATACCCATACACACATCAACTTTCCTAGTCTATTCCCAGCAGGGACTACTCTGATCGAATCAGATGGGAATCGGATGTTTGATTTGATTGATTTAAAGAGAAACTCCGACCAAGAATTGAACTTTATCCCAATCAGTAGCTGATACCCCCTTTCAGTGGGCACTGTATGACTGATATTGTGGTGAAACCCCTCCCAAAAGAAACTCTGAGGACTGTGGTACACCTGGCAGTTTCCTGTCTGTGAACCTTGTTGCAATGTGGAAAATAGCTGTTTACAGCGGTTTCCAACTGCCAAAAAAGCATGCAGCAGCTACATCACCTGCCAACAGTAAAAATGTCACCATGTAATAAATGTCAGAATGTAAATCAGGGATTTAAAAGGTTTTACAATGGGTAAACAATGACTAAATCATTTATACATAATTATTGTAAAAATGAAGCACTTTTTTATTATATTATTTTTACTGGTGTTCCACTTTAAAGATAATCTAGGTTGATTGACGGGTGGGGGATGAGCAGAGGACAATCGATAGGCCATAGCACTGCATCAAACAATGCAACGCTGCACTTCAATGTATTTTAATAGATTCCCCTGCTGGAATATGTTGGCGCTATATAAATACTAAATAATAATAATAATAAATATTGTGCTGAAATGCTTTCTGGCTTGTCATCAGCTTGCTATAAGTGGGAAGGGCACAGACAGAACTCTCAGAAGATGGCAGGCTGCAGCTGTGCAGGTCTGTGTCACAGGAAGTGGCTGGTGAGGACGCTCCTGAGCAGGTACTACAGTATATAAGTGTTCAGCTAATCAAGGAGATTGTACAGGAATACACACTGCACAGCATGTGGAAAACCTTTGTGTTTAGAGCCGGGTTATAAGATTCGGTTTCCTATACGACAATTCAGGCAAAGCACCCAGGTGAGCAGACTCTGAATGAGCCATAAAAGCAGCCCTGAGAGCGTAGGTGATTCCCGTAAGCGATATCAGAACACGATCTCGAGGACGTATTGAATATTCACAAAAGCAGCAGCTAGATCCCCCTCTTCTATACAAAGCGTGAGTCGCGGAGTGAGAGCTCTCTGCAAGGCTACCAGTGAAAAAGCACAAAGACGTCAGTGTGAATCAAACAGAAGCGGAATATAATTCCACCGTTACGACAGCAAAGTATACAATAACACTGCGCAACTTCAAACAGCGTGTGAAGGCAATCAGAGGGCTCATGTAACATTAACCGTGCAATGCCAGGAGCCAGATACGCCTTACAGTGATCCTGCTGTGGGCCTACCAGGGCTGTGGAGTCCGTACAAAAAACATCTGACTCCTCAGTTTATGAAACCACCGACTCCAGGTACCCAAAATTAGGCCCGTAAACCCACTAGGAGCATTTTTCTGAGCACTTTGGGATTTGAAAACTCTTGCTAATGTAATGCTATGGGTGGGGTCTTGAGCGATTTGATTTTTTAAATATCCCCCATAGCATTGCATTATCAAGAGCTTTTTCAAAACACTAGCGCTTAGAAATCGCTCCTAGTGGGTTTCTGGCCTCACTCCAACTCAGACTTCTCAATTCCGACTCCACAGCCCTGAGGCAGGGACATAACTAGAAGGAAGCAGTCCCTGCGATCGCATGAGGGCCCAGAGCTGTGGGGATCCCCAACTACTAACCTTCCCTTCCTCCCATTCAGGGGACTATACTTACAGATCTAGTGTTTGTGTGGCTACACTTGTTATGGGTGTGAAGATGATGATGGCCACACTTGTTTTATGAGCCTTGTGAGATGCCCCCCAGGCTGTAAAAGGAACCAAAGGGAGGCAAGGGAAGGGGCGTGAACATTGGGGTCCCATGGATTGTAGTTACATCACTGCCTGAGACCTATGCTCTAAAAACGTATTTTCCATGGGGCTGTACAAAGAGGAAAAAAGCATCGGTACACAAAAATATGGACATTGGTACATAATACAGATATGGTATCTTTTACCAGACGCATTGCACACATTTCTCCGCAAGTCCCATCCGCATCACCCAGTCCCATGCATGCCTCCAGGACTTCTCAAGAGCTGCTCCAACACTATGGTACTCCCTACCCCCACTCATTAGGGCAGCCACCTCATTCAACATCTTCAAGAAGGCCCTCAAAACTCACCTTTTCACTCTGGCCTACCACCCCTCACAAGTGCTCTAAACCCACAGCTGAACTCTGGTCCACCTACCTTTCGTGTCTCTGCCTCTCCCTCTAGATTGTAAGCATGTGGGCAGGGTCCTCCTCCTTTTGTGTCCTACCTGATCATGCACCTCCATTACTGTGCACCCATACTATGCATCTGAGTGAACCTAACTTGCCTAATCTCCGTGCTCCATCCAGTGACTGACTAAGCATTACCTGGTACTCCTACTGTGCTGTGTGATCTGGTCTTTCTTGTATTCATGTATTGTCTTATTGCTGTATGTCACCCCTAAATATTGTCTGTAACCTAAATTAATGTCCAGCGATGTGTAATATGTTGGCACTTTATAAATAAATAAGTGTTTTTTGGACACTCTGGGCATACATCTGCGTTTAAAATGTGCGCCTTTTTTTCACGGCAGCTAATTATTGTCAAGAAAATATGCATAGAGTATGCAAAATGATGCTGCAAGGTATTAGGTTTTTTTTCTTTGCATTCTTATGCTGGGAATACACGATGCGTTTTTGTAGTCGATTTGCCGTTCAACCGTGTTTCGATTTGTTTTTCCGCTTGATCGAAAGTGAGATCGGACATGTCGGAAATTATCTATCGAACGCTCTATCTGCCACAAAAACGCATTGTGTATTCCCAGGATTAAAGAGGAAATTAAACCCAGGACTGAACTTTATCCCAATCAGTAGTGGATTCCCCTTTCCCACGAGAAATCTTTACCTTTTCTCTAATAGACACTACCACTGAGTCTTCACATCACACTGTACTTTGCAATACAAAACCCCCCAAAATCACCCAAAAAAACGTGAGCCTTCAGTGAGTTTCAGCCTGAAAGGCTCATGGTTTTATGGGTGATTTGGGGGGTTTTGTATTGCAGTTAAGAATAAAGTACAGTGTGATGTGAAGACTCAGTGGTAGTGTGTGTTTGTTAGAGATTAGGATGACTATTTTAAAGAGAACCCGAGGTGTGTTTAAAGAATGTTATCTGCATACAGAGGCTGGATCTGCCTATACAGCCCAGCCTCTGTTGCTATCCCAAACCCCACTAAGGTCCCCCTGCACTCTGCAATCCCTCATAAATCACAGCCGTGCTGTGAGGCTGTGTTTACATCTGTAGTGTCAGTCTCAGCTGCTCCCCCGCCTCCTGCATAGCTCCGGTCCCTACCCCGTCCCTTCCCTCCAATCAGCAGGGAGGGAAGGGATGCAGGCGGGGACTGGAGTTCTGCAGGAGGCGGGGAGAGCAGCAGACTGACACTATAGAGATAAACACAGCCAGCTCTGACAAGCTGTTTGTCAGCAGCATGGCTGTTATTTATGAGGGATTGCTGAGTGCAGGGGGACATTAGTGGGGTTTGGGATAGCAACAGAGGCTGGGCTGGATAGGCAGATCCAGCCTCTGTGTGCAGATAATATTCTTCAAACCCACCTCGGGTTCTCTTTAAGGCTGCCCTAATTTGAGGGTATACACACCTGGCAATTAGATCAGAGCGCTTAATACTATTGTTGTACTTTTCTCTAATAGATCATCAGACATATCTGTATGGCTGATATTGTGGTGAAACCCCTCCCACAGTGTGATATCAGGGCCATGGCATGACAGTTCACAGTCTTTGAACCTCATTGCATTGTGGGGAATCAATACATTTGTTGAAGTATAGCAGATAGAGAAAGAAAAAAAGGAACACAGCATAGTTGTTTGCTTGGCAAAACACTTGTCAATTTTAGCCATCAATCGACGGCCAATTTGACCGTTCTGATCGAATCGGCTAGAAATTGATGCAGCAGAAAGCATGATCGATCAGCATATCGATTTCCGTCCGATTTCGATCGATTTGCTCGATCGGTCTGGATGGAAAATCTGGATCGATCGGCTGCTGGCAGCTGATTGACGGCCTATAGGGTTGCATTGGATCTAATGGTGCAACACTGTATTTCTATCGATTTTCAATAGATTTCAGAAATCTGTTCCTACTATGTGGCACAAATCAGATAGATTCCTGTCAGATTCGACCTGACAGGCATCTGACAGGAATCTATCTGATGGTTGAATGTGCTGCAAATCTATCAGTGTATAGCCACCTTTAAGCTGATTTTTGGCTGATCGATCGATCAAAATCGATCGATTGCAAATTGATTGACCAATCGACCGATTTGCGGCCGATTTCAATCGATCTGGCAGGCTGGAAAATGTAGGTCGATCTTTTGAGATTGCTTATCATTTTGCATTGGCCCTAATGGAAATCTGATGGCAAAAAAATGCCATCAGATCGATTTTCAATAGATTTCAAACTGAAATCTATTGGAAATCTGTTCCTAGTAAAAAATGTTCCTAAACACATCAGATAGATCAGAAATCTATCTGATGATCTATCTGCTGCTAATCTAACGAATGTATGGCCACCTTTAGAAAAGGTTCTCAAATCTTTGAGAAGTAAATAGGGATGGGATGGACAGCAAGCTTGCCAAACCCCCAGTAAACAGATGTCTTGGATTGGACACAGATGTCCCGGTCTTTCCCACAATGCAGGAAGAGCGAGGCGGCCAAGGCGGATGTTTCCAGCAGCACACACACAGATATTTCCATTGTCATTTCTCTTTCCAGCACTTTTTATTTATTTATTAAGTTTGTTTGAAAAATTTAAACGAATGTTTCCAATTAATACACAGAAATGGCGGAGATCCTTTATGGTCAATCCAAGGATAATCACTTGAGCCAATTTCTGAAATAAAGAGACGATACAGAATATCGGAGGAAGGTACCCACTGGAAAAAAAAAAAAAAAGTAGAAGTGTGCCTAACATACTTTGAGTTCAGCAGTGGACATACACTGAGGATTATACTCCAGTGGAGATCCTTGATCCAGGGGACTCTTGTCTTAAAGTGCACCCAAAATGATGAGAGTTATATGGAGGCTGCCATATTTATTTCCTTTTAGGCAATACCAGTTGCCTGGCTAGCCTGCTGATCCTCTGCCTCTAATACTTTTAGCCATAGACCCTGAACAAGCTTGCAGCCGATCAGGTGTTTCTGACATTAACCTCCCTGGAGGTAAAGGGGGGGGGGGGGGGGGGAGGCAGGCAGAAGGACATAACCGCTAGGGAGCTGGTGAAGCGCGGTGCAACCAAATGGAAGAAGATTACCAGCGCGGTCAACTTCCTTGACTCCTCCTGGGCTGCCTGCGTCAGACGTCAAATAATCATCACATCACCACCGCGCGATGACACCTGATGCCCTGTAGCGGTACTGCAGGCTGTCAGTGTGCGGCGCCCATGGAGGAGACGGCTTTCTAGGCTCTCTTCACCTGTGTGTTTTCCTGGTCCCTGCTTCCTCCTGGATGAGCGGCTGGTCACTAGTGAGTAGGCAGATCTACTTGTGACCTGTGGCTGTGTGACTGTCTGTAAGGGTTTGCGAGTCCACGGGGGGGGTTGGGGGCTATTATAACTCAGCTTCCCTGTGACCCGCCCATGATCACTCAGCCTCCTTCTGACCAGCCAATGATCGCCATACCCATACACACATCAACTTTCCTAGTCTATTCCCAGCAGGGACTACTCTGATCGAATCAGATGGGAATCGGATGTTTGATTTGATTGATTTAAAGAGAAACTCCGACCAAGAATTGAACTTTATCCCAATCAGTAGCGGATACCCCCTTTCAGTGGGCACTGTATGACTGATATTGTGATGAAACCCCTCCCAAAAGAAACTGAGGACTGTGGTACACCTGGCATTTTCAGGTCGGGGGGGGGGGGGGGGGGCACCGGGAAGGGGGTTGCAATGTTTACACCCTCGCCCTGGATGCAATTTAGCCTAGAAACTGCCCTGAATTTCTATGGTACTTTAGTAGCACTGCTATGTATCCTTTCCAGTTCCAGGATATCCTTTTTCAGTACCGATGCCCAAAACCAAACTGTGTACGTTAACCCCTTCGTAGTTAATCCTAAAAACAAAACAAAAAAAGTTACGACTGGAGTTAACAGCCTATATTTAGTCATTTCAGCAGCTCCTCTGAGTCCATTAGATGGGCGTTTTCCTATAAAGCCAGTTGTTATGACTGCTAATGGCATCTGATGGGAGCCGCCAAACCGTTCCACAGAATTTTCCAAACAGCGCCACATGAAAGATGACCAAAGTGGGGTCACAGAGAGTTCTGCTTACAGGAAGAAATATTCTCAGGGGGGGGGGGGGCAAAAAATGGTTAACCTCTAAGACACGCAACGTAAACTGCGTGAACTTCGCTTTGCTTTGAAAGAAAAGATCGTAGGCCAACCCCGCAGGGATTTAAACTAATATGACTAATTGAAGTCCTCTTAGAAGGATAAGCACGGGAGGAAAACAAGCTTAGCTCAGGATCAGGCTCTTGTAAACCAATCTGGGCCATTGTTTCTCAACCATAGATATCTTAAAGTGGACCTGAACTTCATCGCTGCTCTGAAAGATAAGCAACAGCATAATAACCTTTAAAGAAAAACATTTCTTTGTTACAGCTGGTACAAATCCTGCAATAAATCTGCAGTGTTTCTATTTCCTGCTTTCATGGAAGCAGACATATTGTTAACACCCTGTGCTGTAAAATGAGCTTCTTTGCCTTATCTGTCGTGGCAGTCAGCTGACACAGGGGAGATATCAAATTACAACTTGTGATTAGTCACAGATAGAGGGAATTAGACCGGTTAAACTCTCTAAATACATACAGGGCGGGTTTATCTAGGTTTTCTTTCTGTCCTGGGCAAGAGTTCAGGTCCACTTTTACACTTAGGCTGGTTTCACAGTGGGACGTTACAGGTGCACGTTAGAGCAGCCTGTAACGCAGCCCAACTCACAGCAATGAAAAATCAATGGGCTGTTCACAGTGCACACATTGCGTTACTTAGTAACGCTGCGCCATAAGACAACGTACTGCATGCAGTACTTTATAAGCGGCAGAGCCGCGTTAGACTGCTTGCACATGCTCAGTAACGTTGGGGAGGAGCAGAGAGTGGCCAGGCACATGGCTAATTAATATGCACTGCACGGTGTGACGTGCAGCGTTTACTTCCTGGAGCGGCCGCTCTGTGCGGCGATTGGCCGGGCGGGACCACGTGATGCCGCATGCGTCCAAGAGTACGCATCACGGACACCAGAGTGAGCTGCACAACTCGGCTCACTCTGACGTCCACAGCAGAGAGCACCAGGCGTTGCGTTAGGGGCATGTTATGCGACCATAACGTCCCATAAAACGCAACGTCCTGGTGTGAAACCAGCCTTAATCAGTTGCTCTCAGTTATAACTGAAAGAAAACAGATTTTCAATAATGCCCATGTTTTCCTATGGCGCAGTTCCCAATATACACACTTCAACTGAAATCTTTTTCACAATGCACTGCTAGGGCTGTGGAGTCGGTACAAAAATCTTCCGACTCCTCAGTTTATGAAACCTCCGACTCCGGGTGCTACTTCTGGGTTCGGCGACAACCGCCGACTGGCTGGGAATGCGAGTGATTCTCCGCGTTCCCAGCCGCTATATCACCCTCTATGCTGCTATAGCGTATATGTTATAGGCTATAGCAGCATAGAGGGTGATATAGCGGCTGGGAACGCGGAGAATCACTCTAGCGGCTGGGAACGCAGAGAATCACTCTAGCGGCTGGGAACGCAGAGAATCACTTGCGTTCCCAGCCTGTCGGCAGCTGTCGCCGAACCCGGCAGTGGCCGCCGGCGAGGACAGGAGGATCGGAGCGAGGCTGCGAGGGCACCATACAGGGGGCTGAGGGATGCCCCAGGTGAGTAAAAATCATTTCTTTTTTTACTTAAGTATCCCTTTAATGACAGGAGCGCAAGCTCAGCGCATGTTATGCTGTGGTAGCGTGTGCTGGTAGCTTACGATCGCTCCTAACGGCCACTCCACTGAGTCCCGGCAGGTCCAGAGGCTTTAATCATCAAGTGACAGGCAGTCCACTGGGCCAATCAAAGAGCTGGGATCACGCCTTAGAAAGCCGCTGGACTTGCCGGGACTCAGGGCGGGTTCAGTGGAGTGGTCGTTAGCTAGAAGGAGCCATCATAAGCTACCAGCACACACTACCACAACAAACCTTGCGCTCCTGTCATTAAGCTGCTCTGCTTTAGCTTGATGACTCCACCCCATTGTTTATCAACAATAGATCTCCCAGCCAGTAATATCTCTGTCCGGGCCGCAGCTGCCCAGGGCCGCAGGACAAGACGTGATGGATGGACATGAGGCCCGTGGTTACAGAGCGAGTGGCAATTAGGGAGTGGAGTCCTGAGAGGTGGCAACAGGCTCTCCACAATGTACGCTGCAATAGAGGATCGCATTATGCAGAACGCAGCCTATTGTAGCGGCATATGCCAGATTTCATTACCAGGGATTAGCACAACTGCGCGCATTATATAATCCTGTTACGCCTTGCCGCTGTCAATTACAGATATTGCCCATTTCATGGCAATCAATCTGCTAAAACCTCAGGCAGCAAATTGGGTTATTCCGTTTCCAGGACACGCCACCCAGGAAGAGGCTTTTTATTCCGGCATATAAAGCTGACCTGTCACCAGACACACAACACTCATGTCCTGGAGTCTTCTTGTACTTAAAGATAACCTAAACTCAGAAGGATATGGATGTTTTCTTTTAAATAATACCAGTTGCCTGCTGAACTCTTTGGCTGTAGTAGTGGGTGAATCACACCTGAAACAAGCATGCAGCTAACCATGAGCACCTGATCTGCATGCTTGTTCAGGGGCTGTGGCTAAATATATTAGAGACACAGGATCAGCAGGAGAGTCAGGCAACTGGTATTATTTAAAAAGTAAAAATCCATATCCTTTTCAGTTTAGATTCACTTTAAAGGTGGCCATACATGGTACAATTTTTCTTTTTTTTTTTTTTGATTAGATCATTTAGTTCGATTATTTCGTTAGATCGAATATAAAGATTTTTCCAACATGTCCGATCAGAGTTTTCTCGAAAAAACGGGATAATCGTTCGAGTTTCTTGATCGGAAAAAAAAATATTTTCAACTTTCATTCGTTTTGATCACTTAGTGAAAATCAAACGTTTTCATTGTATTGTGTATGGGCACCATAAAGCGGATCTCCTTCCTACTATACAAGATCCTGCAGCCTTGTTGTAAGCAATAGTTATATTTACCTGAGGTGTCTTGTCCCACAAAGCCATCCCGAAGAGCCCGCATCACTCAACTTCCTGCACCTGACCCCGCCTCCCCTCTCTCCTCAGAGAAAAAAAGCCCGGCTATTTACTGCAGTATCTTGGCGGTTTTCTCTGCAGAGAGAAGGGAGGCGGGGCCAGGTGCAGGAAGTTGAGTGATGCAGGGTCTTCGGGACGACTTCCTGGGACAAGACACCGCAGGTAAATATAAGTTTTGTTTACAGCAAACAGGGCTGTTGAGTCGGTACAAAAATCATCCGACTCCTCAGTTTATGAAACCTCCGACTCCAGGTACCCAAAATTGCTTCGACTCCACAGCCCTGACAGCAAGGCTGCAGCATCTTGTATATTAAGATGGAGATCTACTTTTAAGCAAACCTGAAGCAAAAACCTCATGCTAAAATGAATTGTACATGTAACACAGACAAGGAATAGAACATCAGTAGCAAAGAAGGGTCTCATATTTTTATTTTCGGTTACATAGCTTTTTTTTTTTTTTTTTTTTTTTTTTTAAATAACATTGCACCATTCTGTCATATTTGCAGTTTTAACACCACACTATTTTTTAAAGGGACTCAGAGCACCTCTCATGGGCATGCCATAACGACTTCCAACAAAGTTGTGCTATGACCCCTCTGGAGAAGCCTCTTACAATGGCCATGCGTGTCACTTCCTCTTCCTGCTTCATTCAGTAATGCACTTCTCTAACAGAGAACACAGGGGTGACCTGGAAGTTATAACATAGCCAAGATGGCAGCCACGATTTTTAAACTGAAATCGAACGAAAACTATTTGGTGTAGAATGGTGATTCAGGCATCAAATGAGAGAGGAGAGCACAAGCTACAGAAAGGTATGCATCTTTAAGTACTGCAGTACTGGTCGGAGTCTTAAAGGCATACCCATAAGAGGTGCTATAAAACAGAAATAATGACCCTTTGAACTTTACTGCAGGAAAACCTTATCTCAAGCTCTCCCTCACTGTTTATTGACTGTTTAAATGCTTCAGAAAAGAGGACTGTATTCAACCCAGTGGGTGGAAGAGCTCAGAGAAGCTCTTTTGCAAAGATAATAACTGAAGTTTTTTTTTTTTTTTTTTTACTTTTCTTGCACTGGAAAACAATGAGACTTTTCTTTGCTATTAATGTGCTATGCTCAATGTTTCTTTTCCCACTCTACGGCCACAGCATACTGCTTCCCCCACAGCAAACATCACCTAGACCACAGGCTTACATCACTGTGTGAATTCTTCAAAGGGAGGAATGGAAAAAATAACCTTCTGGTCATAGTGTCCTTATCTTATCCGTACTTTCTGTACAGTATCTGAATGCTGTTAGAATGCAGTTAGAAAAAAAATAAAATACACAATCCTGCTGGCACTACATAGTTCCTCTAGTTATGCAAAGGACACCCGCGCAGGTAAAAAAAAAAATAAAAAAAAAAAATGGGGGGCATTTCTGGAACAAATTTAGGAAAAAAAAAGGTCTACATTTATTTTTGGGGCCCTTTTTTGAGCAGATTTGTATGTTAGGATGTTACAGCTGCCTTTATTACTTGGCGATGGCAGGAGTACAGCTGTCAAACATCAGAGTAGGTTCAGCAACCCGAAACATAAAGCTCATTCTATCGCCCATCATCCTTTTCATAAGCTTATCACCATCAGGAATGTTCCTCCTGCAACTGTTGTTCAAGAATTACGTCAACTTGTTATATATGTGATCTCACTGCTGAACTATCTGCCGCTGATAGGGAGAGACAAAGGCTATAGTCTTCAGAGCAGTAACTGTATAATGAAGGATAACACCACACGGTAACCAGTGACAGCTACTAATGACCCAGCGGTCCAAACTGCTCCTACAGCTGCACACACACACACTAGACATCTGTCACACTTATGCTGGCCATACAGGGCTCGTTTTTGCCACTCGATTTCTCCCATTCAATCGTTTCGCCGCTCGATTCTGCAGTCGAGACTATCTTCCGCTCGTTTTTTCTTATACTTTTCCAATCACTGCCATCACAAATCAAGCGGCGAAACGATCGAGCGAGAGATCGGACATGTCGGAAATGATCCATTGAGCCATCTAAATGGCTCAAAAACGAACCGTGTATTCCCAGCATAAGGGACAAGTAACACTTGTGAGTCGCAAAACAGTAGCCATTCTTACACGGTTAATGACAGGGTTCTCAAACTTTGCACAGTTGGTCGCTGGGTGACTGGGATTAATATTCTGAAAAGTGGGTGGAGCCTACATAAGCCAATCAAAATTCACCTATTGATTTTCAAGGGAAATATTTAATTGCTGTCATTCTTGCACTGTTAATGGCACAAGCCTCAAACCAGGTACAGTTGGTCATTGGGTGACTGGGGTTTAACCTCTTGCCGACTGCTCCACGCCAATTGGCGTGAACGGTCTTCTGTGGGGCTAGCAGGAGATCACGCGCATCTCCTGCTTGGGGGGGGGGGGGGGGGCGGAGCTCCGCCCCACTTTCAGTCTCCGTGCGGCGATCACCGCTCGGGAGACTATTAGATGGCGGTTTCGCCGTCTAACTACTTTGTACAGCGCTGCGATCTGCAGCAGCGCTGTACTGGGGACAGCCGTGTGACACGGCTGAGAGAGCGATCGGCTCTCATAGGCAGAAGCCTATGACAGCCGATCGCGTGATTGGACCGGCATGGGAGAGGGAGGGAGGGAGTGTAAAGTAAAAAAAAAATAGTAACATTTATTTAAAAATAAAAGACAAATATTTATTTTAAAAAAATAAACAATGTGGGGGCGATCAGACCATCAGACCCCACCAACAGAGAGCTCTGTTGGTGGGGAGAAAAGGATGGAGATATCACTTGTGAGCTGAGTTGTACGGGCCTGCAGCTTTGCCTTAAAGCTGCAGTGGCCCAATTAAGTAAAAATGGCCTGGTCACTAGGGTGGGCTAACACCGCAGTCAAGTGGTTACATTCAGAAAAAGGGGTGGAGCCACAGCCAATCAGATTTGTTTCATTTCAATGCAAATTATTCATGCCAAAGACCACAAATCTCACAAACTTGGTCATTGAGTAATTGTGTGTTAGGGTTAGGAAAAGTGGGCGCAGCCAACACCAGCCAAGTACATTCCCAGGAAATGCCAGGTCAGCAGTGGGCAGAGAAAAATACAAATTTCACTGGCAGAATGTAAATTGCAGCCATTCTTACACAGTCAATGGTAGCGTCCTCAATCTTTGCACAGTTGGTCACTGGGTGACTGGGATTAATATTCAGAAAAGTGGGTGGAGCCTACAAAAGCCAATCAAAATTCATCTATTGATTTTCAAGGGGAAATTGCTGCCATTCTTGCACTGTTAATGGCACAAGCCTCAAACCTGGTACAGTTGGCCTTTTGGTGTCTGGGGTTCAAATTCAGAAAAGGAGGTGAAGCCACAGCCAATTAGATTTATTTCATTTCAATGCAAATCATTGATGCCAAAGATCATAACTCACAAACTAGGTCAGTGAGTAATTGAGTGATTGTGTGTGTTAGGATTAGAAAAAGTGGGCAGAGCCAACACCAGCCAAATACATACCCGGGCAACGCCAGGTGACCAGCTAGTCTATAATATATTCCTCCTCTTACATTTATTTCCCTGCCTAGCTGCTTATCTGAAACACGATCCTCTGCTAACTTGTGTTTACAAGCAAGGCTGAGGTGACTCTGTGATTGGAGTAGAAAAGAAAGTTAGGGGCAGAAATGACATCAGTATTTAGCCTCAAACTGTGGGCAAAAGACATGGTTCCCACCAGGAACAGAATTCTCTTCATTTACTATATAAAATTCACTGAAATCAAAACGTGAACAGTACAATACATGTGTTATGTAAGTAGATAAAGTATTTATCTACTTATAATCTTATATATGTATTTTTTCCCCTGGCATAGTATCCTACTGCTTTAAAATCTCTACCCAGACATATTAACAGTGCACACCTTCAGCAATGGAACTTGAGCAGTTAATATCTTCATAATGAGTCTCATGGTGCTGAAGTGATGCAATTACCATTACTGAATGTAGAAAACTTCTCCACTTCCAGAGATAGCTTGTCTAATTCAATTTAAAGGCCTACTACAGGGACACTTATTAAGTAGATAATTAACACGTTTAAAGCAACAGTCTAGCTTATTTTACAAATAGAGCAGAACAGAGCTATATAATTTATCTGTTTTTTTAATATTAAAGCGCACCAGAACTGACATAGGTTACATGATGAGATAAACATAGGTATATATAGAGCTAGTCCAAGTAAGAAATTGTCTGAAGTCCTTTTCTGTTTTCCAGTACAGCAAGTGTTAAAAAAAAAAAAAAAAAAACACTTGTTACAGTATCTATGAAAATGAGCTGGTCGAACAGCTTGTCAATTCAGCCTGTTTCCTGAAAAAGGTAAATAAAAGACAAATTACTTTTTTCTGGCTGAGAAAACACTGCTGATAAAGTTTGAGTGCTGGAAAGTTTCAAAGGGTCATTACTTCTGTTTGTTTAGCAACAGAATGAAGAAGGATTAATGCTGGGAATACACCATGCGTTTTTTCCGGCAGATTGATGGTTCGATAGATCATTTCCAACATGTCCAATCTTACTTTAGATTGTTTTATCGCTCGATTTCTCATAGCAGTGAATGGAAATTGATAAGAAAAGATAAGAGAATTGAGCGTGAAATTGAGCGGAAAAACGAATCGAAAATCGGTCAAACGGTAAATTGACTGAAAAAAACGCATCGAGTATTCCCAGCATTACATCAGACTGTCATGGCTGCTTTTTAGCTTTCATTCTTAAAAGTGAAGCCCTTAAACTGAAAATAATCATATATGAGACCCGGTTCCATGTTACCAGTGATACCTATTTATCATCAGTGCTACACTATCTCATACGTTTATTTTCAGTTCAGACAGCCCACATTAATCAATAGGCTGGGCTCATATCTACTGTATGCTTTTTGTGTGAGGAAAAAAGTGACAGCTTGCTGCCTATTTTGCGGCTCACAGTATTCATAATTTTGCTACCAGGTACATGTGCGCAAAAAATGCACATGTGAAGGCAATCAAATAGTGTGAATGCAGCCCATTAAATTCAAAAGCACAGTAAAATCCCCAGAAATCGCTCGGAAATACGCTGCTAAAAATTGCTTGAGGCTAGTTTCACATATGACATAGCGTAAAAATCCGGCTTTTTCCGCAGGTTCGTTTGCATTGGGGTAATGCGTTTTTACTGAGTTTTTGGTGCGTTTGCGTGTTTTTACTCAGAAGCGTTTTCATGCGTTTTAATGTGTTTGCGGTTAGGTAACGTAACACGCATATGCGTCATGTATGCATTTTTTTTTTAATTTATGCAAATCACAACAGGAAGTGGAAACGCATCAGAGATCCTTACTTTTTAATTAAAAACGCACGAGAAAACGCAATGCATATTCATTACCATAGACTTATGTGCGTTTTTTGAAAACCGGCCTGCATAGTATGCAACACTACCAGCGCCTGCAGAACGCTTACTGTAAAACGCAAGTGCAACGCTGGTCCTTCTGCGTCCCATGGACTAACATTGCTGCATAAAACGCAGTATTCTGCCATGTGTGCACCCAGCCTCAACAATCCCTTAGCGATTGCGTTTTGCAGTTTCTAGTGGGCCCCAGCCCTATAACAGAGGCACACGAGCAGTGTGCCCAGCATTCCAGCCATGAGGGAAGGCCCAGACATGCAGATATCCCGGCCATACACGAGAGCCCTCCTGACACGGGTGTTGCCTCAGCTATGCGGCAGTCAGCTGGTCTGTGTGCTCTGAATTCTGTCTCTCCAGTGCTGTGAGGAGCCAGCTGCTCTCCATGTGTTCCCACTTAAAATGTTCCAAGTGCATTTAGAAAACTTCAGGTTTTTTTTTTTTTCTCCCCCCTCCTCTCCCTTCCATAAGCGCCAATACAGCCAAATTTAACTGCAACAACAAGCATAATGCTAGTCAAATGGTGGCTGTGATGAGAACAGGTGCAGGCGCTTGACTAAACGCCGCCGCCACAGAGCTGCTGATGGTGTCAAAGGCTTCCCTCTAAATTATGTATGGAGGAAAGCTTCCAGAATGATCTATAGGCTGAATGTCACCATTGTTCCAGCGCTGGCGGAATCTATTCGCAAGGCCTTTATTCAACTCATTAAAAACAGGTGCATGTGACCCAGTAACTAAGAGACAATTACTTTATTAAAATGTAAAATGTAATTATTTGAGGAGACGGGGAAAGAAGTCGCTCTCCGTATATCAGGAAAAAAGGGGATGACACCCCTCCACCAAGGGTGGACTTAGAACAATGTAACAGGGATACAGAGGCGCCAGAAGAATAAAAATGCCTAAAAAGTTTAAAATTTGTGGAGGCAGTGGTGGATTTACCATCTACAAAGAGACACAAGATATGTCAACAACGTTTAGCAGAACAAATTTATTTACATACTCCAGGGGAAAATGCAACACGTTTCGCAGGTATGACCCCGGTTCATCAAGGAAATAGGTAGGAGTAGGTACAGAGCAGTTATGTAGCTGGGTCATGCACTTGGAGTATTTACATACTCCCCTGGAGTATTTACATACTCCCCTGGAGTATTTAAATACATTTGTTCTGCTAAACTTTGTTGGCATATCTTGTGTCTGTTAGAAGGAGGTAAGTCCACCACTGCCTCAACATATTTTAAACTTTTTAGACATTTTTATTCTTCTGGCGCCTCTGTATCCCTATTAGAATATACCAGGGCTGTGGAGTCGGTACAAAAATCTTCAGACTCCAACTCCGACTCTTTAGTTTATAAAACCACAACTCCAACTCCGGGTACCCAAAATGGCTCCGACTCCTCGACTCCGACTCCATAGTCTAATACTTAACAGGGCTGTGGATTTTGTACAAAAATCATCTGACTCCCGACTCCGACTCCTCAGTTTATGAAATCAAAGACTCCAACTCCGGGTGCCCAAAATTGCTCCAACTCCGACTCCACAGCCCTGGATTATACAGGGATTTCTCATACAACACGTTCTATTGACACAAATCTCATCGGCTGATTTTCTTTTTAAAATTTACACAAGGAAATTACAATCACAAAAGTTATGCAAGTCTACTGAGGATACTACAGGAATTTGGGGTGTGGGGATGAGCAATTAAAGTGGACCTGAACGCTTGCACAGGACAGAAGGAAAACCTAGAGGAATGCATGTATCGTGTAAAGTGTAGAGAAACCGAGAGCCCAATATAGTGTAGTATGTTAAGCATAAATGAATTAAAGGTTATCGTGAGAAAATTATACTCACAAACATGGGTTACCACACAGGCAACCACTGTATAGGCAGGTGAGGAGATTAGACCTGTCCTCACTCAGGGATAAGAAGTCGCTCTCTGTAGATGCGAAAGGGGGTAGATCACCTCTCCACCAGGGGTGGACACGGTATAGCAGTAGGAGAACAGAGGCGCCAGCAGGATAAAAGTGGATAACAACTTTAAAATTTGCTGGGAGGAAGTGGTGGACTTACCTCCATAAAGCAGACACCAAAGACTGTCTGAATAGTAGTCACATTTATTAATTAGTACCCCAAAACAGTGCAACGCGTTTCGCAGGCCCAGCCCGCTTCATCAGGCAATAAAAATGGGGACAAGACAGAATTTCAGCAATAGCAGGTGTAGCGCTACACCTGCTATTGCTGAAATTCTGTCTTGTCCCCATTTTTATTGCCTGATGAAGCGGGCTGGGCCTGCGAAACGCGTTGCACTGTTTTGGGGTACTAATTAATAAATGTGACTACTATTCAGACAGTCTTTGGTGTCTGCTTTATGGAGGTAAGTCCACCACTTCCTCCCAGCAAATTTTAACGTTTTTATCCACTTTTATCCTGCTGGCGCCTCTGTTCTCCTACTGCATGTATCGTGTAGTTTATGTATTGTAGTCGAGGGCCAATTTTAGGGGGAAGCCTGTTAACTTATCTGTATGTTTTGGGATGTCGGAGGAAACCCACACGGACACGGTGAGAACATACAAACTCCTTGCAGATAGTGATTTGAACCAGGGACCCAGCGCTGCAAGGCGAGAGTGCTAACCACTACGCCACTGTGCTGCCCCGTGCTGTAAGTACTTGCAATGTGCAAGTGCTGCCTTAAAGAGGAACTCCAGCCTAAACAAACGTACTGTCATTAAGTTACATTAGTTATGTTAATTAGAAGAGATTGGTAATATAATCTCTTACCCACCCTGTGTTAAAAGAACAGGCAAATGTTTGTGATTCATGGCGGCTGCCATCTTTGTCAGGGGGGGCAGCCATCTTTTTGGTTGAAAGGAGGTGACAAGGAGCAGGAGACACAGTTCCAACTGTCCTGTGTCCTGATAACCCCTCCCAGCTGCACACCCTAGGTTTCAAATGTCAAATTCAAAATGTAAGGGGAAAAAATTTGCACCAAAACAGCAGAACAAGAGCAACATCAGAAATCCCATCATGCTTTGCACAGCATCAGGGGAAAAATGCCCGGGCAGTTTTCTTCTGTGCATCTAAAAATGAGGCTTGTATAAGAGAAACAAAGTTCTGATGCTGTGAAACTGTTAAAGAGAATCTGTATTGTTAAAATCGCACAAAAGTAAACATACCAGTGTGTTAGGGGACATCTCCTATTCCCCTCTGTCACAATTTCGCCGCCCCCCGCCGCATTAAAAGTAGTCAAAAACAGTTTTAAAAAGTCTGTTTGTAAACAAACAAAATGGCCACCAAAACAGGAAGTAGGTTGATGTACAGTATGTCCACACATAGAAAATACATCTATACACAATCAGGCTGTATACAACCTTCCTTTTGAATCTCAAGAGATCATTTGTGTGTTTCCCCCTGCAGCTCACTGAAGAGTTACAAGCTGATTGTTTCTGCCCGGTTGTCTAATTCTGCAGTGTGTGACTCATCAGTAGGTGAACAGAGGATTTATCCAGCTTGTAAAAGATAAGAGAGCAGAGAAAAGCTGGCTTATGTAAATAACACACACACAGGGGAGTGTGCATAGAGGGGGCATGCATAGCAGATCACACTGAAGAGTTGGCAGCCTTCCAGACACAGGCCGACAAGTCTGACAGGGGAAAGATGAGCTGATTTATTACAGAGATGGTGATAGTATAAAGTGCTGCAGTAACCCAGAGCACATTATAATAGGTTTAGGAACCTGTAGGATGGTAGAAAACACAATGACATTTTTGTTACAGAGTCCCTTTAAAGAAACACCACGCCTTTTCAGTGCTGCTGAGTCGATTTTTAGTCTGGAGGTTCACTTTAATGTCTAGCTTGCCAAGCCTTTCCCTACCGCCACATGGGATGCACTGCCAGCTAAATTGTCCAGAGAGAACTTGACCCCAAACCATTGCCCACAGGGACAGGCCCTGATCCCTGCTAGGCGACAGTCATTATAAGAGTGCCATGTGTGGAGTTCACTTTTAAAACTCTGCTGCAGTCTTTTCAGTGTATGTCAGTAAAGTTAGATCCTAGGAGAATCCATCAGAAGGATTACACGCTACACACTCCAGCAATGTCTCTGGCCCCTCCTGATGGGATGTTGATCCAGCAGGACAAAAGTATGTGAGCAGCACATGATGCATCGGGCTGAAGCTGCACATGGGAATGCAGGAATTTCCTGACCTACAAATTACAATGCGCAGGGGACAAGAAGTCCATGTTCCAAACCTCCAAACACAGATGTTCCGCTTTATGGCTGCAATTTCACTTGTGCAATTCAACTGGAATGGAATATAAAACAAGCTCAGCAATTACAAAAGGCATCCATCCCAAGGCAAAGCTACCTACCTAAGCTCATATGTTCCCAACCACCGATCGAAGTGCTTGTCATCAATGATCATCGGCATCAGTGAGATGCTGGTGGTCACTGACAAAGTGAAAGTAAGAACACACAAAGCACTTCCTGTGTACTGGTCACAGGAAAAAAGTGGGGATGTATTTTGAGGCCAAAAAGTAAAAAAGACACCCTACATATAGCCACCCTTAATATCCCCATAGTTAACAAAATAAAAACACTTAAAGAGACTCCGTAACAAAAATTGCATCCTGTTTTTTATCATCCTACAAGTTCCAAAAGCTATTCTAAAGTGTTCTGGCTTACTGCAGCACTTTCTACTATCACCATCTCTGTAATAAATCAATGTATCTTTCCCCTGTCAGACTTGTCAGCCTGTGTCTGCAAGGCTGCCAAGTTCTTCAGTGTTGTGGTTCTGCTATGCACTCCCCCTTCCAGGCCCCTCTATGCACACTGCCTGCCTATTATTTAGATTAGGGCAGCTTCTCTCTTCTCTCTTATCTTTTACTAGCTGGATAAATCATCCTCTGAGCTGGCTGGGCTTTCACATACTTAGGAATTACAGACAAAGGCAAAGCTGTTTGCAGGAAGAAACGAGCAGCCTGAAACTTCAGTGCATGAGAACTGCAGGGGGAAAGAAACACACAAATGATCTCTTGAGATTCAAAAGGAAGGCTGTATACAGCCTGCTTGTGTATGGATGTATTTTCTATGTGTGGACATACTGTACATCAACCTACTTCCTGTTTTGGTGGCCATTTTGTTTGTTTACAAACAAACTTTTTAAAACTGTTTTTAACCACTTTTAATGTGGCGGGGAGCGGCGAAATTGTGACAGAGGGTAATAGGAGATGTCCCCTAACGCACTGGTATGTTTACTTTTGTGCGATTTTAACAATACAGATTCTCTTTAAAATGGATACATAAATAGGTACTTTAGGGACTCAACTTTAATATGTGTGTCATGAGGTTGTATTACTGTTATTTTTGCAGTTGAGGGCTTGTAATTAGTGATATATTGTAAACCAACGAAACTGAAAAAAATACACCTCTATTTCCAAATAAAATATTGTTGCCAAACATTGTACTAGGGACATAATTTAAGCGTTGTAATAACCAGGACACATGGACAAATAAGAAGTTTTACTTTAAAACTATAATGGCTGAAAATCTGAGAAATAATTCACTTTTTCCATTTTTCTTCTTATTCCCGTTAAAATGCATCTCACTAATATTATAAGTGCGAAAGTTTGGATGTTTGCTACTCAATCACGCAATAATGGCTGAACGGATTTGAATGAAATTTGGCACACACATAGTACATTACCTGGAATAACATAGGATACTTTTTATCCCTATAACCAAAAAGTGGGCGGAGACAAATACAAATTTCACTGGGAAAATGTAAACTGCCACCATTTTCTTAAACGGTTAATGGTAGGGCTCTCAAACTTTGCACAGTTGGTCACTGGGTGACTGGGATTAATATTCAGAAAAGTGGGTGGACCGTACAAAAGCCAATCAAAATTCACCTATTGATTTTCAAGGGGTATCTTTAATTGCTGCCATTCTTGCACTGTTAATGGTACAAGCCTCAAACCTGGTACAATTGGTCATTGGGTTACAGCGGTTCAAAGTCAGAAAAGGGGGTGGAACCACAAACAGCCAATCAGATTTGTTTAATTTCAATGCAAATTATTGATGCCAAAGACTGCAAAGCTCACGAACTTGGTCATTGAGTAATTTGAGTATTAGGGTTAGAAAAAGTGGGCACAACTAGTACAGAATAAAAAAATTCTTAGCGAAAAATACCACCCAAAGAAAGCCTAATTGGTGGCGGAAAAAAAAATAAGATAAACCGTACATCATTTTGGTGCGGAACATAGTGATAAAGTTATTGGCGAATGAATGGGAGGAGCGCGGATATGTGAAAATTACTCCATTAGGGGAACCGTACCTGTAGTGGTTAAGTGACACCGATTTCACCTGCATAAGTAGCTTTATAAAGCATAGAAGACAATGAAGAGTAGAGAGGCTAGTTGGCTGCTGCTGAAATACAGACAACTCTTACACAGTCTCTCATGCAGAGAGCTCTTCATATGTCAGAGCTGCTGTAACACCAAGGTCTTTGTATTTGGGGTATAACCCAGGCGCTGTGTGACAGTGTGCGGGTCACAGCTGTTTATCGCAGATCTCAGGGGAGAGTAGAGAGCACTTTCACACAGCGAGCGGAGAATGACAGGGGCTTTCTCTATGGCAGGAAACCACCGGCCCCCCACTCCGCTCCATTGTTCCAGCATAATAACACTTCAGACACCTGCTGCCCCGCTGATGCTGTCCCCTCCCTGCATCTCCTACCAGCGGCGCCTCACAGAGGAGACCCCAGCTGACAGAACTATACAGACCGACATGGCGGAGATCCCTAAGAATGCCACATCTCGGCATCAGCTCTTCTCAAGTCCCCCCTAAACCCAACACTTAACCAGAGGAATTCTCAAGCCAATCACGTTGATTAGTGTCAGTTATGCAGTGGGTGTACCGTAGGAAAGAACGTCCCCCTTTCAAAATCTTCTCATTTGCTTTCTTTGGGCTCTTTCACATTACTGTAGAAAAGAATGACCGGCACCATCCATGAATATTTATGCTCTTTTATTGCATCAAGATTTCAATACAGCCATCCAGCAACGTTTCGGAGAAGACCTCCTTTATCAAGCAAGGCTGCATTCAGAATATACATCACACATTTATCCTCTTTATATACTGACATATGGGGTTATACAGCCAATCAGGAACAGTGAACCTACTGCCCAATCACCTAGGTCCTTACTATGCCCGGACCTGATGGGGAACCATCATGCTGTTCACCCATAGGTCGCTGCCACTGCTCCCACCAGACAGATCTACAGTGCTGGCAGATAGACCGTGGCACATCCCACAGGAAGCAGAGAAGGGTGCTACACAACTTCTACAGCTCTTTCACATTACGTAACGCTTGCACGAGCCGATTTCCTGCAAGCGTTATGATCTGCACCGTGACGCCGGGACGTGCGGCGCAACGCTGATTAGCAACTTTGCGCCAAAACACCCGAAATCAGCTATGGTGTGAAAGAGTCCTCAGTAGTCCAAAATAAAGAGACACACCAAAACATACACATCCAGTAAAATATGTATTCATCGTGAGCTTCCAAATAACTCAACATGAAGCTGAAACATAGGGCCCTTTTCCACTGCTGTCTGCACAAACTCCTGCAATTGCTCTGCGGTGCGTCCGCGCAAGCAGCAATTTTCCACCAGCCGCAATTGAAACCGTTAACTTTCGGAAGCCGAGCATGACTGCAGCGAGAATCGCAAAGCCTGAAATCTGCGTGCGGGAAAAAAGCGACATGAAGTAGTGGGAATGAGCACCGCGATTTACATGTAAATCGTGGTACTCTAGCAATCGGCAAAATGGCTGTGATCCGCTTTTTTGGATCACAGCCAGTGGAAAAGGGCCCATCCCAGTGTTCTCCCCAGGCTTTTTTAGCCGGGTGCTCCACCCGGCTAGTTTTGGTCAGCACCCGGCTGTTATCAGCTCACCTCCTCCTATTCTGAAAGCAGAGTTGCGCACAGAAGCACTGGCCCTGCATTCTCTCATCTTGCCCCACCTGGCTACTTTTTCATGCCACCCGGCTAGAAAAAATTTCTGGGGAGAACACTGCCATCCTATATAATAAAACCCGTGTCTCTGCGTCCTTTCCCTGTGTGCGAGTCCCTGAGTTTGCACTACTGCGCATGTGTCGCAGGGACAGCCGTCGTTGGGACAGGAGCAGGACAGCCAGGGGGCCGGGCGGGCGTGTGCCGGCGGTGACAGACCTAGAGCCCGTTATTAAGGTCACTAGTAGTCAAGATAATCCATATCCTAAATGTCCCATTTCTTGTAGAATTGATCCGCATTGCTATACAGGTTGGCAAACATTCACTCATGTTGAAAGTTACAGAGGAACATTAACCCAGGATTGTACTTTATCCCAATCAGTAGCTGATACCCCCTTAACCATGAAAAATCTTTACCTTTTCTCAAATATATCATCAGGGTGGTCTGTATGGCTGATATTGTGGTGAAACCCCTCCCACAGTGTGATGTCATGACCCTGGTCCTGACAGTTTGCTGCCTGTGAACATCCTTGCACTGTGGGAAATAACATATTTTTCCAACTGCCAAGCATGCAAGCGCTCTCTGTGCATAGAACTCTCAGTAACGAACATTCTGTACAGATCAACCGGCAGAACTAAAGAGGTCACCACCAGTGATACATTTGGGTGGATGGCAGCCAGGTGTCCATCACATTCATCCTGATATTGCATACAGTTACCACCACGCACCTGATCAAACAATTCCCACCAAGCTCGATTGATGCATTCGACCGATTTTGTGCCGATCGGGCATGTTTGTTGCAGCACTGATTTTCATCCTATTCTATATAATTATGGATTCGTATGATCGATCGAACCGCAAGATGGATAGATGTATGGCCATCTTGAAGTGTGCTTCATCACCTGTCCTCTTCAGTGTTCTCTACATGTGGTCAATGAGATGCAAATCCTGCCAGCTCACATGCAAATGGTATGCAGTTAGGAATTGAGCAATGGCATTCAGCCTTTGATTGGGCAGATTCTAAAGGCCCACACCCACCAAGCGATTTCCCCGATGATTTTTCTGTCGACCAGCAATTTTTTGAGCGACGACATGGGTACAGGCGCACGATTACATGATTATTTAGCGTTGCGCGATGATAACTACCACCAGTGCAGATCAGATCTTTCAAATCCCCAACGACTTTACGTTAAGTAACCCAATTGCTTGACTTCCCATTCGTGCCCGTCGTGTTCCTTATATACTCACATATAAGCCTAATTTTTCAGCACAAACAATGTGCTGAAAAGTTACCCCTCGGCTTATATGGGAGTCAGTGGAGCAGAACGGATGGTGGAGCAGGTTGTGTTACTGGCAGAGGAGCATAAAGATCGTGCACTAGTGATCCTGCTCTTACCAGCTGGGTCCATGCCCCCCATCACTTGCAAAATAGTGTGCAGAGTGCACTACTCAAGACTTCCTGTGTCCCCTGGCTTGTGGAGCAAAGCATGCAAGCAATGGGTCAGCAGTGCAATAATCAGGGATTCTTCCTGTGTGGAAATCACTGTGTCTCCTGTCTATGACGCCATCTAGCGGCGTCTTGAGACACAGCTGTATCATTCTTGAGGCACATATGGCTATGGGGAGGGGGACTGACTTTTACTGGAGGCACATCTGGCTATTGTGGAGGGAGCTATACTGCGGAGGGCTTATACAGGAGTCATTCACTTTTTCCTGGGTTCTGAGGGAAAAGTGGGTACCTTGTCTTATACACGGGTCAGCTTATATGCGTGTGTGTGTATATATGGTAATCTCAAGTAGCGCTGCGTGACTTCGCACTCATGCAAAGGGACCGGGAAGCTCTCACTGTTGGGAGACATCGCTGGATCCTTCTTGATGGGTCTCTGCGGTGAGTATGTTGCTACCTACAATCTGCATGAAATGCAGCAGGGTGGAGTAGTGGTAAGCACTCACGTCTTGCAGCACTGAGCCCCCAGTTCGTATCCCAGCTAGGGCACTATCTGCAAGGAGTTTACATGTTTTCCCGTGTCTGTGGGTTTCCTCCGGGCACCCCGGTTCCCTCCCACATCCCAAAAACATACAGATAAATTAATTGGCTTCCCCCTAAATTGGCCCTAGACTATGCTACATACATACATAACAATATACATACATAGACATAGGCCTATGGTAGGGATTAGACTGTGTTCCCCTATGAAGGACAGTTAGTTACCAGACAATATACCCTATGCAGCGCAGTGGAAGATGTCAGCACTATAAAAATACTAAATAATAATAAAATGTGCATCCTACTGATCATGTCCGCTGTTCTCCAAGCTTAGTTACTCGCCCACCGTGTCCAGGGGTCAGATTAAGCACACTTATCCGACCACCGCCACATGTCAACAGTTGGTCTCTAGAGAGCGTACATACAGAGTCATTAGCAGTTTATACATACTGAATATTCATCAGCTGAGTTCTGTTCTTAATTCTTGGAACGCATACAGTATTACTAGCTGCCGGCAAAGGTGCGCCGCTATTAGAATCCTTAAATAAAACAAAAACCAAAAGGAAATAATGCTGTTACTATAGGAACAAATTACTTTCTAATTGCCGTTTTCTTGAACAGGCATGAGATCGGGGTGATGAACCTGCCTCCATAGCTCTGAGCTATTTATCTGACACAGCCAGTGCCAGCATTACAACTGCCTACTTACTCCAGAAGGGGAGAATTATAGCACATGAGTACTGCCACCCTTAAAGTGGACCCAAATGAAAAATACAAGATTGCAGAAATAAAATGCATTTTCTAAATTATAATAATAATAAATAGCAGCCCTTTTTCAGCTGCATGATGACAAATATAAAATATTTTACATTTATTGGCGAAACCCCTCCCTTCCTTTCAAATTGCCGGGACAGAATCCGGCAAACTGGTGGAGTAGGTGGCGTCCAGCAAAGGAGGAATTGCTAATGGCTGCCACCTGTATAACCCTAGCTATGAAAAGAGAAGGGTGAAAAGCATGCACTGAAATGCTCATAGGCTTGAAGGAGTGTTTATTTATCTTTGTATGTGTCAGAGTGGTGCAACTAAATATTTTGAATTAAAAAAATGTTTGGTTTGGGTCCGCTTTAAAGGACACATGGGATATGGCGGCGGCCATATTTATTTCCTTTTAATTAATACCAGTTGCCTGGCTGTCCTGCTGATCTCTTTGGCTGCAGTAGTATCTGAATCACACACCTGAAACAAGCATGTCACAAATCCCCCATAAATGAAAATAGACCTGTAACAAACAAACAAACAAAAAAAAAACAGCCCCTATGGGGTACTTACCTTGTGGGAGAGAAGCATCAGGATCAAAATGAAGCTTTCCCCGTCCTTTTAAGCCTCGGGGATCCAGCACTGGCTCCCCCGAATTACCCGACAAGCGCCAACCACTGCGCAGGCCCAGCAGCACTCGGCAATATTTACCTTCAGTACTCCAGTGCAGCTCTCGGGGCGGGCTCTGGCGGAAATAGCCAAGACCAATCAGGTCCGCTCTTCTGCACAGGCGCAAGTGGAGCTCGGGGGCAGTGATGAGCAAATCCGATCCGGATGCTACTCGGATAGTAGCTATCCGGATTTCTCCCAGTAATGCATTGCGGCCTGGGCGGGGGGTTTAATCCTTACCCATCATGACGTCTTCTTCTTCCATCCTTCGGCGCCTCCCACGATGCGTTCCACTCCGGCGTCACGTGACTACACACTTCCTCCTTCAACCCGGAAGGAGGAAGTGTTTTTTAGTCACGTGACGCCGGAGTGGAGCGCATCGTGGGAGGCGCCGAGGGACGGACGAAGAAGACGTCATGATAGGTAAGGATTAAATCCCCCGCCCAGGCCGCAGTGCATTACTGGGAGAAATCCGGATAGCTACTATCCGAGTAGCATCCGGATCGGATTTGCTCATCACTGCTCGGGGGGCTTTCTGTGCTGGATACTGGAGGCTGAAGAGGATGGGGGAAGCCTCCTCCTCCCGAGGTAAGTACCCCATAGGGGATGTTGTTTTTCATTACAGATCCTCTATAAAGGACAGCTGTAACAAGAGGAATATGGAGACTGCCATATTTATTTCCTTTTAAGCAATACCAGTTGCCTGCCAGCTCTGCTGTTCTATTTGGCTGCAGTGGTGTCTGAATCACACCTGAAACAAGCATGCAGCTATTCATATCAGATCTGACAAGAATGTCAGAAACACCTGATCTGCTGCATGCTTGTTCAGGGGCTATGACTAAATGTAGTTAGTCTTAGAGGCAGAGGATCAGCAGGACAGCCAGGCAACTGGTATTGCTTGAAAGGAAAAAAAAAATATGGCAGCTTCCATATCCCTCTCACTTCAGTTGTCCTTTAATTTGAACATCTGATCAGCATGCTTGTTCAGGGTCTAGGACTAAAATTATCAGAAGTAGAGGATCAGCAGGACAGCCAGGCAATGTGCATTGTTTAAAAGGAAATAAACATGGCAGCCTCCATATCCCTCTAAGGTCAATTGTCCTTTATGGCAGCCAGCTCTTTAGGAAACAAGGTAATTCAGAGAAATCACATCACTGTGCTGCTCAGCTAAACGCATAAGGTAAACAGTGAGCTCATTATGGCCAAGCTTAAGCTGAATATACATGGAGGCCAGCCAAGCTTTTACCCGCATCCTTCCGCTGGGATGGCAGACCCAATGTAAATGCACAGAATGCGGTTATCGACATCCGATCGGACTTCCTTGCGGTGGCAGATGGAACATTTTTCAGATGTAGAGCGTGATGTCACATTCCTCGGTGATGGGCGGACGCTGCACACACAAGGGTTGGGAGGGGATTAGACGTCAGGCGACAGTGGAGAGCTTCCTGCACGGGGGGGGGGAATAATCAGAGCTGGCTGCACACAGGGGGAACGTCAGGGGACAGCGGAGAGCTGACTGTACACAGGGGGGGGGAGCGTCAGGGGACAGCGGAGAGCTGGCTGCACACAGGGAGGGGGGCGTCAGGGGGCAGCGGAGAGCTGGCTGCACACGGGGGGAGCATTAGGGGACAGCGGAGAACTGGCTGTACATGGGGGGGGGGGGGGTAGCGTCAGGGGAAAGCGGAGAGCTGGCTGCACACAGGGGGAACGTCAGGGGACAGCGGAGAGCTGGCTGCACACAGGGGGAACGTCAGGGGACAGCGGAGAGCTGGATGCACACAGGGGGGGGAACGTCAGGGGACAGCGGAGAGCTGGCTGCACACGGGGGGAGCGTCAGGGGACAGCGGAGAGCTGGCTGCACACGGGGGGAGCATCAGGGTACAGCGGAGAGCTGGCTGCACACAGGGGGGGGGGGGGGGGGCGGCGTCGGGGACAGAGGAGAGCTGGCTGCACACAGGGGGGGAGCGTCAGGGGACAGCGGAGAGCTGGCTGCACACAGGGGGGAGCGTCAGGGGACAGCTGGCTGCACACAGGGGGGGACCGTCGGGGACAGAGGAGAGCTGGCTGCACACAAGGGGGAGCATCAGGGGACAGCGGAGAGCTGGCTGCACACGGGGGGGGAGGAGCCTCAGGGGAGCTTCAGGGGACAGCGGAGAGCTGGCTGCCCACAGGGGGGAGCGTCAGGGGACAGCGGAGAGCTGGCTGCACACAGGGGGGGGAGCGTCAGGGGACAGCGGAGAGCTGGCTGCACACGGGGGAGCGTCAGGGGACAGCAGAGAGCTGGCTGCACACAGTGGGGAGCGTCAGGGGACAGCGGAGAGCTGGCTGCACACAGGGGGAAGCATCGGGGGACAGAGAAGTGCTGGCTGCATGCGGGGGAGGGAGGTGTCAGGGGACAGCAGAGAGCTGGCTGCACGCGGGGGGGGGGGGGGGGGGTGTCAGGGGACAGAGACAAGACAAGACAAATAAGACAAGACAAATAACATTTATATTGCGCTTTTCTCCTTGCGGACTCAAAGCGCCAGAGCAGAGCAGCAGCCACTAGGGCGCGCTCTATTGGCAGTAGCAGTGTAAGGGAGACTTGCCAAAGGTCTCCTACTGAATTAGTGCTGGCTTACTGAACAGGCAGAGCCGAGATTCGAACCCTGGTCTCCTGTGTCAGAGGCAGAGCCCTTAACCATTACACCATCAGCCAACAGAGGAGAGCAGGCTGCATGCTGAGGAAAGCATCAGGGGACAGCAGAGAGTTGGCTGCATGCGGGCGGGGGGGGGGGGGGGGGGGGGGGAGCGTCAGGGGACAGCGGAGAGCTGGCTGCACAGTCAGTTAATGGGAACCAGCGCTGCAGGCGTGCGACAGTAAGTGACGTGCGTCACGCTCCAGAGCCAAATATTGGAATATTTATAGCTAAATGAATCACCACGTTGAGCAGATGTGGAGGCATTATCTGCCCCCAGCGTGGCTTTCCTCGGGAATCACATCTCTGGCTTCACTACAGTACACACAAGTCCAACGCTGGAGCTCATTCCCTGCAAAATATATTTCTTTTTACAAACTACAAAACTGGACCTAAAAAGGACAATCCATGTAAAGCTGAGTACACGGGTGCGATGGGTCACGGTAGGGGCGATCGGTGGGGACTGCCCCAGCCACAAATCTAGCCTGCATACAGTAGTGCCCAACCATCCTTCATGTGCTGGCGGGCGATCCAATGAGATAGATCAACTCTGCCAAGGGTATTGTTCTTTCCAGCTCCATTGTTTGAGGCTCTGTAGTCCCTCCTCCCCTCTCCATAGAAACCAGAGCTGTGGAGACGGTACAAATATCATCCGACTCCAGGTACTAAAAACAACTGCACCGACTCCTCGACTCCAGAGCCCCGATTTACAACTGATTGAAACACACAAGATAAATGGAAACTCCAGTCAAAACTGAAATACTATCACAAATTTTTAGAAAAAGTTTTTATTGTATCCTGAACTTGATACCCCAGGATCCTGAGGACCTCACCACACTGAAAATCCTTTCAATCGTTTTCAAGTGCATTTAGCTGCAATTACGGGTGCGAGCAGAGGGGCGCGATTACGATTTTCGAGCATGTAAAAAAAAAAATTTAAAAAAAAAGAGTCGCTGGAAGTTTTCGAATCGGGAGATCGCATAGCAAATTGCGTAATACGACGTTTGCATTCCATCCCATTCATTTAACCTGACCACAAAATCAGGTAAACTGCAGTAGCCACTACCTTTCTGACTGTTTTAAGCCAAAATTAAGCAACAGCATAATAACCTTTAAAGAAAAATATTTATTTGTTACAGTTGATGCAAATCCTGCAATATATCTGCAGTGTGTCTACTTCCTGCTTTCATGGAAGCAGACACAGGGTTAACATCCTAGGTTTACAAATTAGCCTCTCTGCCTTGACAGTCAGCTGACACAGCTGAGGGATCACATTACAACTTGTGATTAGTGACAGATGAGGGGGAGTTAGGCAGGCTAAACTCTAAATACATACAGGGTGCGTTGCTCTAGGTTTTCCTTCTGTCTTGTGACAGAGTTCAGGTCCACTTTAAGGAATAATATACAGCATGATGTCAATACCTGATGACAAAGAAGCCAATATGCTATTTTTAAAGGTTGTGTTCATCTTGTTGGCCCTTTTGTTTAAGCAAATGAGTAGGAGGAGAAGGGAGGTAAAGGGTTCCTTTGTGGAGTATGTTTGGCAGGCTGTTTCTTACCATTATCGTCATGCAAATCATTACTGGCTGACTGGAGGCAGTAAATCCATCGCTCTATTTTCTGCCTCTGATGTAAGGGGTGACGGTTTAAAACGCCTGTTTGCTTTCATAAAAATGTTTCACCTGCAGAAAGGGACAGTAATAGTTTCAGTGGCCCCCCCAGCAAAACTTAACTTGTGGCCCAACAGACACTCCGCCAGAAGCATTAGGGGACCCTTTTCTGCTGCCCAATTCCCCTATAAACGCTCAGGGCTCCCGAGACATCTAGCTGTCCTCTTCTCCCCACCCTTCCCCAGGTCTCCCCCCAACTTTATTGTAGCCCCCTGTAACATTTCAAATGTGTCTAATAAATACCCCCCCCCAACACACACACACACACACACACACACTTAGGGCCCTTTTCCACCTGCAATCGCTAGCGTTCACGCTGAACGCTAGCGATTGCTGAATCGCAAAACCGGCGATTCCCCCGACGTTTGCGGCCGCGATTTTGCTATGCTATGCACTGCATAGCAAAATCGCGGCAATTATCGCTCCGCCGCGCGTTCGCGTTCCCCGCAAAAACGAATCGCGGTAGTGGAAATGACCTACCGCGATTCCCATGTTAAAAAGCAAACCGTAGCGATTGTAAAATCGCTAGCGGTTTGCGTTTTTGCGATTCAGCATCGCAAACGCCGCTAGTGGAAAAGGGCCCTTATAGTGCAGGGCAGCTTGTAAGCAGGTAACGTGTCAGTAGAGGGCAGGTAAGGTGTTGATAAAGGGCAGACTAGCTGAACATTCAGGTAAGGAGTCCATGGCAGAGCACGGTGAAGGGCAGGCCAGCTGTACAGCCGGGTAAAGGGACAAGAGCAGGGCAGGGGTGAGGGGCAAGTCAGCTGAGCAGCCAGGTAAGAGTTCAAAGCAGGTAAGCTATCAAGGGCAGGTCAGCTGTGGGAGCAGGTAAAAGGTCAATGGCAGGTCAGCTGTGTGAGCAGGTAAGGGGTCAAAGGCAGGTCAGCTGTGTGAGCAGGTAAGGGGTCAAAGGCAGGTCAGCTGTGTGAGCAGGTAAGGGGTCAAAGGCAGGTCAGCTGCATAAACTGGTTAGTGTCAAGGGCAGGTCATATGTGTGGGTACACAATGGGTCAAGTGAAGGTCACCTGCCCAGACAGGTAAGGAGTCAAGGGCAGGTGAGCTGCATGAGCAGGTAAGGGGTCAATGGCAGGTCAGCTGTGTGAGCAGGCAAGAGTCAAGCCCAGGTCAGGTCAGTGGGGTAAGTAAGTTGTCATGAAAAGGTAATATGTGGAAGCAATTAAGACATTAGTAAAGGGTGAAACACATCGAAGATGCGGCATAAAGCAGGAGGATTCCATGGGCTTCCCAGCTGCTAGTGAATAGATCTGACCATACTCAGGAGTATTTATCGTCAGTACATCTAGCTGATGGAATGAGGTCTGACAGCACCTTCTGTAGGGAGACGCAGACCCGGATCAGGCCGCCGTCTTTAAAAAGGTAAAAACAGCTAAAAGCAAGAGATCATGTGAGCTGAACTGTGACTGAATTACCCTTTTCCACCAGCACTGACCGTACCTAACGGCAGCCCCACTTCACTCGCCGCCGCCTCGTTACTCTAATTAAAGTTCTCATCTCTGACAATGGGGATACTGAGGTCAGCCCTCGTCTCCATGACGGCTACAATGGAGAGCGCCGCCAGGCATGCGGTAATGGCTTCCCGGTGAGGGGAGCTCAGAATGACTGAATTATGTCACTGGGGATTCATCAGAGCCGCCTGGCCCTTCCCGGGAGCTGCAGAATCCTATAGGCTCAACACACATCACTGAGCAGGTCAATAGAGTGCAGAGCAGCCTAATGGGCAACTGCTCCACTTCTGAGGCAAATGTCTCTGTACGGCTCCAGCAAATGGGGAACAGACAGATACGTGTGCAACACATTTTAAAAAAAGATCATCATTATGGTCTGAACCTCAAATGATGTCAGTTATAGCGATTATTTTATAGTACAAAAAAATAAATAAAACAAGATAGGAGGGTGAATACACAAGAGTCCAGATAAACATTGGTCAATGTCCTGTATAGAAAAGATAGACCATTAGGCCCTTTCTACACTTGCATAAGAAATCAGTGTTGCATTACCGTTTTAACGCAGGGTAACTCAATGCGAAGGCAACAGGGCCTAGCTTACTTACCGCGTTGCATTGCTCTGGAAGTGCCCGATAGGGCCGCCGCAAAGTCAACAGCGCTTTACCATGGACTTCCGCGGCGCCGTAAGTAAAGTAACACAATGAGTGACCGCAGGAAATGTAAATATGTTGGGCGTCAGCAATGCGGCGCCAAATTAAGGGAATACACAGGGAAACCCAGTGACATACTTCCTGTCCAGCAGAGAGTACATCACTGGGCAATGGGTGTGTAGCGCTAAGCCTCGGCATGCCCTAAAGCAGTGATGGCTAACCTTGGCACTCCAGCTGTGACAAAACTACAAATCCCATCATGCCCCTGCCTCAGAGTTATTTTTAGAGCTGTCAGAGTATTGCAATGCCTCATGGGACTTGTAGTTCCACCACAGCTGGAGTGACAAGATTAGCCAACACTGCCCTAAAGTAATATACCTGCCGTCCAGCGCACAGGCATAAACATCTTTGGGAGATGCTGACTCACAGGGACACAGGAACAAACAGCACTGAGGGTGGACTAATCATGTGACTTATTTTATAGGGAGAGTGCAGCCTCTTCCTGCGTCTGGGAAGAGCGACGTCTCACCTTTGCCCAGAAGGATTATGAGGAAATATTTTTCCGTTAACGGGCACCTTTACTTGTGTTACATGAGTTATTAATTCAGTGGGACTGTAGGCAGCACTCATTACCCTTTAACAATTACCGTAAACTTAACCAAACTATACATAATAAATACCACTAAAGGGGAGTGGAGGGAGGAGAGCTCGTCTCTGGAAACTGACAGCTCATCTGCCAGATGGACTTTCCTTATATACTGTTAACACCTATCTGCAAACTTGGCTCTCCAGCTGTTAAGGAACTACAAGTCCCACAATGCATTGCGGGAGTCTGACAGCCACAGTCATGATTCATCAATGCAAATGCATTATGGGACTTGTAGTTCCTTAACAGCTGGAGAGCCAAGTTTGCAGATCACTGTGCTAGTGCAACATACTGATCTGCAACACCTGCAAATACCTGGGCCCACCGTTCTCTGCCAATCAGCTGATGCTTCCAGCTGACTGAGTCACCTGACAGTGATATTTTCAAAACAGCGGCAGGCCTCAGCCAATCAGCTGTGACCTTACCTCAGAGGGGAAATTGAATTACCTCAGAGGCTGCCAAAGATTCACAGAGTGCCATTCGGCCACTTACACTGTAAATACGCTTTTTTTCTTTTTACACAACCAATCTGGTGTCCATATTTCCGACTGATCAGGAACCATAAACAATGCAGCCTGGGCACAGAGGGCCGCACATTCCTGGTCCTCACAAGTGGGCCCGACGCTTGGCCCAACTCCAGGAAGCGGCAAACAGATTTAATTAGAAAAGCAGTAAAAGGACAAAGTGTGCTGGCGGGTCGAGGAGGCCGAATGTTCTTTGTCTCCGGCCGCTGCGTCGGTGTCGCGGGCAGAGAAAAGCCACAATGTCCTCCATTATATAAAAACATAAACGTTCTTCTCCCAACTGAAAAGATTACAGATTTCCTGTGTCCGCCGTCTCCATAATAAACCATTAATTGTGTATCCACTGGGGGATCCCTCCAATAATCCACACACTCCAGCTCAGGCTGCTGTCATCACAGTGTAACAGGCCCATTCCTAAACAATAACATAATGGGGGCATTGTAAATCTGCAGCGGCTGGGCAGTGTATTGGTTAAGGGCTCTGCCTCTGACACAGGAGACCTGGGTTCAAAACTTGGCTCTTCCTGTTCAGTAAGCAAGCACCTCAGTGAGGAGATCATGGGCAAGACTCCCTATAACACTGCTACTGCCTATAGAGCGTTCCCTAGTGGCTGTAGATCTGGTACTTTGAGTCAGTCAGGAGAAAATCGCAATATTAATTGTTTTGTGTCTGTGTTTAGGATTCCTCTGCAAAGGGGACCTGTCAAACCATCACGGGGGGAGTCATATGCCATGCAGGGCTGTGGAGTCGGTACAAAAATCATTTGACTGATTCCTTAGTTTATGAAACCACCATCACCAGGTACCCAAAAATTGCACCGACTCCTCGACTCCTCAGTCCTGGTGGCATGGTGAACCAGTATTTATCTGCTTGGTTATAACACGTATGCATAAGCAAGAAAAATTAGATTGTCCTAAAAAACAACACCAGGCTTAGGAAAACGTGTTATTTGTAAAGGATTCAAAGCTTTATAGCAGGGCACACCCTCATGGATAAGAGGAATTAAACAATAAAAAACACAAGGATGGCAGGGTTCCGCCTGGAAATACTGCTCATGATCATTATAAAAATGATTACATAAACAGGATGATGGCACAGTAGATAGCCCTCTCACCTTAAAGTTCAAATTTGGGCCAGGGCACGATCCGCAGACTTTTTATGTCAAGCGCTGTGGAAGAGGTCAATGCTACATAAATGCACAACTGTAACAGCATTACCATATTTTCCGCCATTTAAGACGCACCTTTTCTCCCCAAAAATGGGTAGGAAAAGTCCCTGCACCTTATATGGCAAATGCAGGCAATCCCTGACTTACGAGCGCCCGCCGATATGAACCGCCGCATTGTCCCTAGGCTGCCCGCTCCCTGTCTGCTTGCCCCCCCATAATTAGAGTAGCGGGGTGAGTGCCGCTCCCTCTCCATTTCATCTCCTAGTGTGTGCGCTCTCTCCCCTTGGGTCTCCGCTCACCCCCCTCCCCTGAAATTAACAAGTCAGCTGGTGTTAATTACCTAATATAGTGGCTCCTGGTGATCACAGACCTGTCTCCTCTCTTGCGGCCTCCCCTAGTGATGTCATCAGCAGAAGCCATCACTAGAAGATAAGAGACAGGTCTGCGATCACCGGGAGCCGCTGGATTAGGTAATTAACAGCCGCTGACCTGCTAACTAGAAAGGGGGGGGGGGAGCAGCACACACTGTGCTACACTAATTACACAGACAGAGGGAGGGGGAGCGGCCACATGCAGGCAGGAAGCGGACTTCAGGGGCCTGGGTCAGGGGCCACACTGGGGAAAGAAGTGAACACACATGGGGGACAGGAGGAAACATACTGGAGACAGAAGGGGACACATGAGGACACATAAGGGACACAGGAAGACACCAATTGGGGGAGAGCATCTACAAGACTTAGGTTTATTTTCCCCGGGTTTTGCCCTCTAAACCAGGGTACATATTATATTCCGGAGTGTCTTACACGGCAGCAAATACGGTATATACCATACTCCAATGGTGTCAAGGAAGATTTGTAAACAATCACTTAGCCAGGGGTCACACTTGCAAAGTTTCCCATGCTTTTCATGCAGTGCAAAAACATACAAAATGCTTCCTTCTGGAGAATGGCAGGGAAGTGGGAGTAATGTGCGTTTCCCCGATGCACACCGTTTTTTTCCGCACACCGCGTCCAATTCCCTATTGCTGGCAGTCATCTGCTGTCAGCTGGCTGTTAGCCAACAGTGTGCAGAGACTCCAGAATCGGCAACGGAAATCCGCTGCCGTTATCCGCGGACTAAAATGCGACACCAGCCTTAGGGCCGTTTCTACTAGCCGCATTGCATCAAACCTGAAGCCAATGCATGTCAATGGAGTAGTTTCCATTGCATGCAAATTTTGCAATGTGATGCAACATGGGTAAATAATAGGATGCATGCTGCAGATATCTTCTGTCTTCTCCAGGTCCCCTTATTTCAGCGTTGTCGCCCCCATTGTGTGTACTCGACCAATTGGTTGAATATACGTCTGTGAGCCCTCAGGAGGCTTCAGAAGCACTTTTGCACCAGACTGCTTCTGAAGATGAGCGGCCCCATACTGCGCATGCGCAGTATAGAGCCTCCCATCTTTGGTAGCACTTGGGGACATGACTGCTGGGGGTGACAGGGCTAGAATGAAGGGTACAAGAGGACAGGGAAGGCGCTATAGACCTGATTTATAGACCTGACACCTGAGGAAGGGCTCCGCCCCAAACATGTTGTGTGCCTCTGTATACTTTTAAAAACACACGATTGGTTCGCACGATGGCCAGGGGCCCTGGACCTCTCTCACTGGCCGGGGCCCCAAGGCCAATGCGCGATACCTGGAGGGGAGTGCAGGTGGGCCTGGACCTCTCACACCCAGGCTCTGGACCTCTCACATCCAGAAAACCCACCAACACTGCCTCCATACTGAATGCTAAATTCGACACACACAAGCAATAGAACACAGCAATACATGCATGCAGCTACATTTAAGTCGTCAGCAGGTGCTCGTCAGCCAATCAGGATGCACTGTCATACACCCTTTACCTGCCATACCACATCTAGCAGCCATTAGCATTCAGGTGGGAGGCCTCTGTATACTGTCAATACAGTTAACTTGCTGAAGCATTTTGTGCGCCATCTCCATTTGTTCTATAGTTCTAAGGCTCTATAGACCTTCAGTGTTCGTAGGTAAGTATCTAACTTCAGGGGGGGGGGGGCTTTACCCCCACTTTAAACAATTAAGGAAACATTTATTTCAGACACGCTGACTCTTCCTCATAATCACATCCTTTATTAGAGCATTCATTATATTTATTTACAAGGTTGTCAATCCCTGTGTTGTAGTAGCATCACACTCCTCACCTATGAGTTGGAAGAATTGAGGGGGTGGGGCCTAATGGTAATGCTGCTAAACAGTTACCTGCATTCTGCAGTCAAGTGACAAGCGGTGGAGCGAGGGAGAAGGTTAACCTGACAGATGCAAGTTACATTACACAGAAAGAATACCTTGCGTGGCAGATAAAAGCAAGCAGCTGTTACTTTCTGGATGACCCCTGTATATACACATACGCACACCTATATCATTACTCTGTTTATGTAATCATCATTTTTGTGCAGTGCCGCATTTTGTCCTCTGTAATGATCACATGCAATATTACGTGGCGGAGCCCTGCCATCATCGTGTTTTTAATTGTTACTTGTTCTCCTCCTTCAGGGTACGCCCTGCAGTAAAAGTCTGAATGTTTTAGTAATAAGCAGACCTGAGCCAGGTGTAGTTCTGTAGGATAAGGTTTCTCTCATGCGCACAGTTGGTTCTTATCTAGCCATCTTTACCAGCACAGGTGGGCGGTGCAGTTCTTTCATATGTGGTGTTAACTTACACAGCCAGACACATTATCCTGCGCACACTGCAACGAACCTCCAACAAATCAAATAACTCATTTTAATATCCCGACCAGATCTTATTACCAACTATGAGGGAGAAACATTCAAAAAGATGAACTATGGCCACTGTGGGGACCTGGCCACTCTGGCCACCTGCAACTGAAAATCACAAATGATATTAGTACTAAATGGCTCATCCAATCAAATCCTTCAATGACTGGGCCACTGTCAGTGTCACATTTTCCATGCCATGTTTGGCACTATAACAGTTAATGATATGCTTCCGAGATAAACTTTTACTCATTGCATAATTGTGTTCCTTTCATATAGTTTATAGGGCATTCCTCAAGCCAAATACTTTTTTTAATGCTCTAATTCCCTATAAACTAAACAAGCCTCATCCACAGCTTCTCCAGAGAGCCGTGGCACTCTGAGCCTTAGTAGCAAGGGAGAGCTCAGTCTGGGCAGGAGGAGGAAAGGAGGAGGTTACTAGCCAGAGATTTCAGAAGGAAGAGGGGAGGAAGGAAGAAGGAGAGGGGAGTGAAGTTTTCACAGGCTGAGGGGTGGAGATGCACAGCAGCTTGCCTGTGTGTAATGATTACAAGCAGAATATGGCTGCTCTCATTGTATTACAGGAAGACGTAATCATATACTGTTGAAGCTGTTTGCAGCTAGATTTGCTGTGTAAACTATCTAAACTTGATAAGATATATAGACAAGTTACTTGTTACAGTAGTTAGTTTTTCATCTCGGACCGCTTTAAAGGAAAACTAAAGTGATGGTAACAGGTGTGGACACCTTTAGCCATAGACCCAGAACAAGCATGTAGATCAGTTGTTTCTGCTAAAAATCTGATAAGATTTGCTGCATGCTTGTTTCAGGCATGACTGCAGCCAAAGAGATCAGAAGACTACCAGGCAACTGGTATTGTTTAATAGGAAATAAATATGTCAGCCTCCATATCCCTCTAACTTTAGTTGTCCTTTAAAAGTAGACGTGAACTCTTGCACAGGACAGAAGGAAAACAGAGAAGAATGTACCTTGGATGTATTTACAGAGTTTAGGTTGTCCAAGTCCTCCTCATCTGTGACTAATCACAAGTGTAATTTGATCTCTCAGCTGTGTCAGCACAGGATTCTTAGCAGTCCTAGGCAGCCTCAGCTAATTTGTAAACACAGGATGTTAACCCTATGTCTCCTTCCATGAAAGCAGGAAGTAGACACCCTGCAGATTTGCAGGATTTGTATCTTTTTCTTTAAAGGTTATTATGCTGTTGCTTATTTTTTAGAGCAGAGAGAAAGTTCTGAGTTTAGGTCCGTTTTAACTCCTTCAAAGTGGAGCCGAGATAAACTTTTCCTCATTGCATAATTGTGTTCCTTTCATATAGTTTATAGGGCATTCATCAAGTCAAATACTTTTTTTTATACTCTAATTCCCTATAAACTAAACAAGCCTCGCCCACAGTTTCTCCAGTGCCTTGGCACTCTGAGCCTTAGTAGCAAGGACTTATGGGAGCTCATTCTGGGCAGGAGGAGCAGGAGGTTACTAGCCAGAGATTTCAGAGGCAGAAGGGAGGAGGGAGGAGGAGAGGGCCAGTGAAGTTTTTACAAGCTGAGGGCTGGAGATGCACAGCAGCTTGCCTGTGTGTAATGTGACATGGCCGCTCTCATTGTATCACAGGAAGAAATAATCATAAACTGTTGAAGCTGTTTGCAGCTAGATTTGCTGTGTAATCTAAACTTAAGATAACATATATAGGACAAGTTACTTGTTATAGTTCGTTTTTCATCTCGGATCCGCTTTCTTCCCTCCACCACGTTGGGAAAAAAAACTGCCTGGGGTACAACCAAGCTTCTATGAGGTGATATTTAAACTTAACAGAAGGCAATTTCCTGGTGACATTGATAAATAGGCCTAATAGAACTATATTTAATCTGAGGTAAATAGCTTTGGTTTCAGTCACTGCAGACACATTCATTAGGCAGATGGCTCCTGGCCTCCCATCTCATATCAATAAGAGGAGGAGCAGGTGAGTCTGTAGGCATGTTCTCTATGCAAAACATGCTGATTACTGTGTCAATAATTAACAAATGATACCAGGCTCCAGTTCATTAACATAATTACCTTTATCCCCGTGCTGCTGGGCCTAATGCCATTATAGTGCAGACACTGCCGTATTCCCAGATGGCCACTATAAACCCAATAACCAAAGCTTGCGCAACGCAGCCAGGACAAAGAGCCCATCACTAATGAGTGGAAGCTATTGTTCCACATCTGAGAAATGTCTTTTTATGCATTTTGAAATCAAATTAGGGCTGGCTCAATTTTCCGTTGGTACACAATGCACCAAAAAGCAAGCTGGCAGCAGGCACTGATGTTAGGGTAACATGCTGACTGCAGTAAGCTCTGAGGATGATCATCTGAGCAGCCAATTATTAGATGGAGTGGGAGGGGCCAGGACCTTTACAAAGCAAAAGATGGTTGCTTAGTCATTTTTCAGAACATGCTAGAGAGTTAAAGTGGATCCGAGATGAACTTTTACTTATTGCATAATTGTGTTCCTTTCCTATTGTTTATAGGGCATTCCTCAAGCCAAATACTTTTTTTGTTTTAATACTCTAATTCCCTATAAAGTAAACAAGCCACGCCCACAGGTTTTCAGAGAGCCAAGGCACTTTCAGACAGTAGCAAGGGCTCATGGGAGCTCAGTCTGGGCAGGAGGAGGGGGAGGTATTACTAGCCAGAAATTTCAGAGGCAGAGGGGTGGAGGGAGGGGGGGGGGGGGGAATTAGGTTTTTTTTTGCTCAAGATGCAGATAACCTGCCTCTGTGTAATGTTTACAAACAACACGGCTGCCGTCATTGTATCACAGGAAGAAATAATCATATACTGGTGAAGCTGTTTGCAGCTAGATTTGCTGTGTAAACTATCTAAACTTTACATAAGATATGTAGACAAGTTACTTGTTATAGTTAGCTTTTCATCTTGGATACGTTTTAACTCCTGTACAAGCATACTTTCTAATGCAGAACTTTAAAGAGAACCTGATATGTCGCTTAGATACCTTGGGGTCCCTCCAGCCCCATGAGGACTGTGGGCTCCCTCGTCATCCTCTTCGGCCCCTCTGTTCTTGTGCTATGCCTCCCAGTAATGCGGCCTGCTGTGCTCTTCTGTGAATGCCTGGCTCGGACGCACACGCACCCCGCAGCCAGGAGCACACACAGCGCAGAAGCCCTCCACTGGCTGCGACTGACCAGATAACGGGAGTTATAGCACCAGAACGGAGGGGTCGAAGAGGACGGCAAGGAAGCACATGTTCCTCATGGGGCTGAAGGAAGCCCCAGGTAAGTATAAATAAAGTACAGTGCACCATGTCAGAACTCTGCATCCCCTGTACAGTATCAGACACAGGTTATGGTCCAGTACAGCGGAGCTGTGATACAGAGGAGAGCACAGAGGCAGAGGACTCTGCACCCTCTGTACATCATCAGACACAGGTTATGATCCAGTTCAGCTGAGCTGTGATACAGAGGAGAGCACAGAGGCAGAGGACTCTGCATCCCCTGTACAGTATCAGACACAGGTTATGATCCAGTACAGCGGAGCTGTGATACAGAGGAGAGCACAGAGGCAGAGGACTCTGCACCCTCTGTACAGCATCAGACACAGGTTATGATCCAGTACAGCGGAGCTGTGATACAGAGGAGAGCACAGAGGCAGAGGACTCTGCATCCCCTGTACAGCATCAGACACAGGTTATGATCCAGTACAGCCAAGCTGTGATACAGAGGAGAGCAGAGAGGCAGAGGACTCTGCACCCTCTGTACAGCATCAGACACAGGTTATGGTCCAGTACAGCCAAGCTGTGATACAGAGGAGAGCACAGAGGCAGAGGACTCTGCACCCTCTGTACAGTATCATACACAGGTTATGGTCCAGTACAGCCAAGCTGTGATACAGAGGAGAGCACAGAGGCAGAGGACTCTGCATCCCCTGTACAGTATCAGACACAGGTTATGGTCCAGTACAGCCGAGCTGTGATACAGAGGAGAGCACAGAGGCAGAGGACTCTGCACCCTCTGTACAGCATCAGAGACACAGGTTATGATCCAGTACAGCCAAGCTGTGATACAGAGGAGAGCACAGAGGCTGAGGACTCTGCACCCCCTGTACAGTATCAGACACAGGTTATGGTCCAGTACAGCCGAGCTGTGATACAGAGGAGAGCACAGAGGCAGAGGACTCTGCACCCTCTGTACAGTATCAGACACAGGTTATGATCCAGTACAGCCGAGCTGTGATACAGAGGAGAGCACAGAGGCTGAGGACTCTGCACCCCCTGTACAGTATCAGACACAGGTTATGATCCAGTACAGCCGAGCTGTGATACAGAGGAGAGCACAGAGGCTGAGGACTCTGCACCCCCTGTACAGTATCAGAGACAGGTTATGATCCAGTATAGCCGAGCTGTGATACAGAGGAGAGCACAGAGGCTGAGGACTCTGCACCCTCTGTACAGCATCAGACACAGGTTATGATCCAGTACAGCCGAGCTGTGATACAGAGGAGAGCACAGAGGCTGAGGACTCTGCACCCTCTGTACAGCATCAGACACAGGTTATGATCTAGTACAGCCGAGCTGTGATACAGAGGAGAGCACAGAGGCTGAGGACTCTGCACCCTCTGTACAGCATCAGACACAGGTTATGATCCAGTACAGCCGAGCTGTGATACAGAGGAGAGCACAGAGGCTGAGGACTCTGCACCCTCTGTACAGCATCAGAGACAGGTTATGATCCAGTACAGCCGAGCTGTGATACAGAGGAGAGCACAGAGGCAGAGGACTCTGCACCCTCTGTACAGCATCAGACACAGGTTATGATCCAGTACAGCCGAGCTGTGATACAGAGGAGAGCACAGAGGCTGAAAACTCTGCACCCCCTGTACAGTATCAGACACAGGTTATGATCCAGTATAGCCAAACTGTGATACAGAGGAGCGCAGAGACAGGCTGTGCACTGCAGAGTAAATTCGCTGATTTGAATTCCCTGCGCGCCACACCAGCCATTTATCACGGTCGCTGGAATCCTGCAGACAGCACATTGCAGTAAGCAGATTGTCAGGCGTATTTGTGGTACGACACTTGTTTTTGAAGCTTAATAAAAGGGAAAGCTTGTCTCGCTGTGTAATCCGCACACTGTACCGGTCAGCCTTATCGGATTCTCTTCCCAATAAATCTGCTTGTCGCCCCATTGTGGATGCATGGAAGTGAGCAGCTAACCTCAACACAGGCCTCTAATGCTAGCTAGTACAGATATGCTACCCTTGCTTCTAGGCATAACTAAACCCTGTTGTTTAAATCAACTCGCCATTGGCTTTTTTCTTCAGGAGAGGCGAGTGTTACCACTGCCTCTCCATTTTATAGTGGACCTGAACTCTTGCACAGGACAGAAGGAAAACAGAGAAATGCACCCTGTATGTATTTACTGAGTTTAGCCTGTCTAATCACCCCATCATCTGTGACTAATCACAAGTTGTAATTTGATCTGACCTGTGTCACCTGACTGCCACAGCAGATAAGGCAGAGCAGCCATTTTGTAAACACAGGATGTTAACCCTATGTCTAGTTCCATGAAAGCAGGAAGTAGACAAACTGCAGATTTATTTCAGGATTTGTATCGGCTGTAATAAATGTTTTTCTTTAACGGTTATTATGCTGTTGCTTATCTTTTAGAGCAGAGAGGAAGTTCTAAGTTCAGGCCCGTTTTAATGCAGATCTGAAGCGAAAATAAACTTATGGTAGGATGAATCACATGAGTAGTACAGCTAAGAAATAGAACATTTGTAGCGAAGAAAAGTCTCATTTTGTTTTCCAGTACAAGAAGAGTTAAAAAACTTCAGTTTTCTATGCATAAGAGCTTGTCTGAGCTATTCGACACACTAGGTCGGGGGTGCCCAATAGGTCAATCGCGATCTACCAGTAGAGTGGTCTTCACCAGAATTTTTTTCCAGCCGCGTGGCATGAAATAGTAGCCGGGTGGGTCGAGAGGAGAATGCAGGGCCGGTGCTTCGGTGAGCAACTCTGCTTACAGCATAGGAGGTGGTGAGCAGATGACAGCCGGGTGCTCACCAAAACTAGCCGGGTGGAGCACCCGGCTAAAAGAGCCTGAGGAGAACACTGCATCTATTTGGTAGAATGCGGCCGCTTGGCCGCGTCTTGTCAAATTTAGCTGCCGCTGTGCTGCCTGTCAAATTTTGTGTAGCCACGGTTGTCAGAAAAAGCTACTGAGTGAGGGGCTGAAGGGGAGAGGCGTGGCTGAAACGGAGAAGAGTGACTGAAGTGGAGAGGAGCGAATGGTGAGCATTGGTGAGCATGATGCCGTGCAGACCATGTGGCCACGCCTCCCCCAGGTCCCGCGGGTGTTCAGAGGCAAACACTCCTACATCATGTGAGGAAAAGAGGCAAGTGCACGATTAGATATATAGCAGAAATTTTAAATTTTGGTGCTGGTAGTGGGTCGGGTCGGGGGGATTCCATGACTGAGGCTTGTTTGTGGTAGTTGTGAGTGGGAAGGGGATTTAAGTCATTATAGAAGCCATGTGCTGTGGAGGGTCCTCAGCTGTATTATGTCAGCCTAATGCACAGCATGCATCTTTCAGCCACTGCCGACTGATCAGCTGTCAGCAGTGAGAGAGATAGAGTTGCAATTTTTAAAGTAACTAGCTAACCAAAAAAGTGTGGAAACCCTGCACTAGGTGGAATACAGTCCTGTTTTCTGAACCACTTACACACAAAAGAAACAGCGAGACACAGCTTTATATAAGGCTTTACTGCAGGAAAGTTTAAAGGATCATTTATTCATTATCTGTACTACACATACAATGCATTACATCATAGGTTGTTTTTTTTGTTTTTTTGCCTCCAGGTTTGCTGTGGACCTGGACCAACAAACGAGCAACACACATTTCTCTGCTTAGAGAGGTTAGGGTTAAGGTGGCCGCACGATACAATTTTAAATTTATTTTTATCCATTCACAATCACATTTCTTACAAAAGAAAATAAAAAAAATTAAAAACAAGATTTTCTACATAACTGATCGTATTTATAAAAAACTAAAATGGATAAATAAAACTTTGTATTGCGCCGCGTTTGGCCACCTTAAAGATGCGTACCTTTGATGTCACCCATCGGGGATCGGGACCAGGTCTCCAGCATCATTGCTGGGCCTGGCTGAGCAGAGGCGGAGTCAGCTGTATAGCTGACGACACGCTCTGCCGCAATATGGGGGGAGCAGAGGGACGATGGAATGTGTTGTCACGCGGCAGACAGGGAAGCAGCATACAAAATGGAGTTGGCACGCTCCTCCAGGTTGATCTCACGGACGGATCGTCAGGGGCCGACGTACATACGTATTATTATCGGTAACCTCAGACAACTTTGATCATGCATGTTACGCATCTTTGGAGGGAATTGTTTAGAGGCTTCTGGGAGTCTCAGAATTGGTACCTTGGGGAAAGGGAGAAGGTGTGGGGAGGTATTGTCAATAAGAGGAGGTGGACACAGTGTGTTGGTTTTTAACTTCCATTTAGCAAGCGCCACAAAAGCAAGGAGGAGTCTGCAAAAAGGTTTACTAAAATCCCTTGCAATGTTCACAAAGCCAACTTAGGAGGGGATCTCTTTCTCCAATGAAGTTGAACTACATCCCGCTATACTTTGCAGCGCTAGAAACAGCATTGCGTAATTAGTCATTTCTGATCGGTGAATTCTGAGCAGCTGAGGAGGGCAATTGATGGGAGCCGCGTAGCCCAGAAAGCTCTGCTTTGTCCAGAACACTTTATAGTCCAGAATGCCTGGTATTTTCTCTATGGTAACCACAAGCCACACCAGAGCTATGCAGCACCATCATTTCCCAACTGCTGTCACCTACAAGCTGTAGAGGGAGTGGGCGGAGTCCTGCTGAACAGCTGAGAATGTGTGACCTGCAAACAAACAACACAGACCAACCTACCACCAAAAATGTATATCGTCCCAACACAAGCCTCAGGAGACCTACTACTGCCCATGTCTTCTACAAGTCATTAAAGTGACACTGAAGCAAAAAAAAAAAAAAAACCTTATGAGATAATGAATTGTTAGTGTAGTATGGATAATGCACAGAGCATTAGTAGCAAAGAAAAGTGTCATTTTTATTTTCAGTCATATGGCTTTTTTTTTATAACATTGCAACAGTCTCTAATATTTGCAGTTTACAAACTATACTCTGTATTTTAAACCATGAAACAGAGCAGGAAAGTTCAAAGGGTCATTAGCTCTGCAGTAAAACCCAAACAAGAAACTGTGAGAGACAGTTAATTAAATATTTTTCCTCCTTTTTTTGCCCAAGATAAAAAATTAGTTGTTCCTGGTTAAAGAAAATCTACAGAGAAAAAGCAGTTTAACTTACCTGGGGCTTCTTACAGCCCCCTTGAATCATCCTGTGCCCTCGCTGTCATTCCGAGTCCTTTTTGCCAGCAGCGGCGACCCCCTTAAAGCTTGCTGGCTACGCACCTCACCGCGTACACGGCAGCCCTCTTTGCATGGGCAGTACGGGAACATCACTGCTGCGCATGCACATAATGCTCCCTACAATGGGAACACATTCAGGGTGCGTGCGGCTCAGGGCGACGCATGCGCAGTAGCCTCCAGTTTCGAGGGGGCCCGCCGCTGCTCGCTGGAAGGTCCCGGAAGGACGATGTGGGCAAAGGATGACTCCAGACGACTGCAAGAGGCCCCAAGTAAAACGTTTTTCACTTAAATAATCCTTTAATGAGAACCCGAGGCGGGTATTTTTATATCTTAAGAGAACACAGAGGCATGTTCTGTGCTTAATTACATGCCTCTGTGTCTCTGTATTGCCGCCTCTAGTCCCCCCTTCCCCCTCAAGGTCTGCTGTGCCCCCCGAAAAAAGCACCAGGCTAGTGATAATCAGGCTCAGGAGTGATCGGTTGTCATAGGCTGATGCCTATGACGGCCGCTCACAGTGATTGGCTGGAGGTGGGAGGGAGGGGCAGGCAAAAAATTAATAAATAGTTCAATTTATTTAAGAAACACAGCAAATAAATATTTACATAATAAAACAAACATCCTGGGAGCGATCAGAGCCCACCAACAGAAAGCTCTGTTGGTGGGCAGAAAAGGAGGGGGGGGGAGATAACTTGTGTGCTGAGTTGTACGACCCTGCAGCGAGGCTTTAAAGCTGCAGTGGCCTAAATAGTAAAAAAACTTGTTGGAGAAAAAGTATAATGCCCGGTACACACCATTTAATTTCACCTCAAATCGATAATTTCTGACAGCTCCAATCTGATTTCTGTTCTTTTTTTCTAATACATTTTCCAATCACTTCTCTCCAAAATTGATCAGAAAAACTATCGGAAATCAGACTGGAACTGTTGGAAATTATCGATTCAACTCAAAATCTGATGGGAAATTGCATAATGTATACCAGGCATTCTGCTGGGTACACACTATGCAATTTGTTGTCCGTTTAACAGGAAATCCGATAGGAAAGTTATAATGTGTCCAAATTGCTCCCGATCGGTACTGGGATTGATTTTCCTGTGATAATTTCAGAAAATCGGTCCTGTTATCAAATGGGAACAAATCGGACATGACGGAAAGAATTGTTCGATTCCCATCGATCGAGAAATTGCATTGTGTGTACTCAGTATTAGAGGCAGAGGATCAGCAGTATAGCCAGGCAACTGGTATTGCTTAAGAGAAAATAAATATGGCCGCTTTCATATCCCTCTCACTTCAGTTGTAGTTTAAAGGACAGTTGTAACCTTAAAGGGGCACTATGGCGAAAAATTGTAAAATTTAAAATAAGTGCAAACAGACAAATTATGTTTTTTTCCAGAGTAAAATGAGCCATAAATTTGTCACTTAGAGGATGTAGAAGAAATCTGACAGAACCGACAGGTTTTGGACTAGTCCATCTCTTCAAAGGGAATTCTCAGCAAGGCTTTTATTCTTTATAAAGATATTCCCTAAAAAGAATTTAAACAATGATGCTGGCCAGCTTCCCTGCTCGCTACACAGGTTTTTGGCAGTTGGACAGAGCAACTGCCATTCACTAAGTGCTTTTGAAAATAATGAAGTCCCCTAGAATCCCCTATGAAGAGATGGACTCGTCCAAAACCTGTGTAAGTGACAGCAACATATGAGAAAAGTAATTTATGGTTCACTTTACTCTGGACAAAATGTTCTTCTTATTTGTATACGTATGCACATATTTTAAATGTTACACTTTTCACCATAGTGCCCCTTAACCCTCCTGGCGGTATAAAAAAATCTGCCAGGAGGGAGCGCAGCAGTTTTTTGTTAATTTTTTTTTTTCCTATATCATGTAGCGAGCCCAGGGCTCGCTACATGATAGCCGCTGCTCAGCGCCATCCCCCCGCCCTCTTCGATCGCCTTCGGCGATCTCCGATCAGGAAATCCCGTTCAAAGAACGGGATTTCCTGGAGGGCTTCCCCCGTCGCCATGGCGACGGGGCGGGATGACGTCACTGACGTCGGGACGTCATTGGGAGTCCCTGGCCACCCCTCGGTGCTGCCTGGCACTGATTGGCGGGGCGGCGGCGATCAGTGTGCTGGCGCAGCTAGCAGAGTGCTAGCTGCGTCCAGCAAAAAAAAAAAAATTCAACAAATCGGCGCCTGAGCGGCACCCTCCGGCGGCTTACCCCGCCAAGGAGGTTAACTAGATCAGGACCGTGCTGTTTGAGATCTACGCCCTGTATTGGTGGGCTCCTGGCTGGCAGGGCGTGGATCTCAATCACCGTCCGCAACGCGCATCCGTTGTTTCCGCCGATCAAACCCGACAATTCTCGCCGCATCTCACAGACTCTGCCTGTCTCTATGACGGCAGAGCCATGTGAGCCAGTCAGGAGCCGATTTCATTGGCTCCTGGCCCTGTCTATTAATGTAAGCCGTTCCCATTGGCTTACATTGAAAGACAGGGTCAGGAGCCAATGAAAGCAGCTCCTGACCGGCTCACATGACTCAGCCATAGAGACGGCAGAGTCTATGTCCTGGGGGTCCCGGCGAGCGGCGATGACGGCGGTTGCGGAGGGTATGTGCGGCGATTCGTCGGGATTCAGTCGGGATTGGACCAGCGGTCTCTGGTCTTTAACTCCTGCATCCCTACAAAATCCTTCAAACTATATCCAAACAATAAACTGTGGTTCTCGAAAAAGACTACGACAACTGCGACGCAGCAAAGAAGCTGCACACAAGTCCGGCAACCAGGAGGACTACAAGAGGGCAAGAAACAACCTAAACAGAGAACTGAGGGCCGCAAAGAAGTGCTACGTGGAAAAGCTGGAACAGAACCTCTCCTCAAACGACTCACGAGCTGTATGGAAAGGGCTTAAGGCTGTCACCAACTACAAGCCTCCCCCTCAGCATGCTACACCCAGCTATGAGCTTGCAGAGAGTCTCAGCGACTTCTACTGAAGATTCGAGAACCAGCCAACAACTGCAGGACTCCCACAGCCGCTTGCACAACCCACATTGACGCCCTGGGCCCGAACCCGCCCCCACCGTCAGTGGGTGAGGCGGATGTGCTGAAACACTTGCTAAGACTAAATGCTAGGAATGCCTCTGGCCCAGACGGAGTGTCACCAGCCTGCCTGAGAACTTGCGCTTGTCAGCTGGCTCCCATCCTCTCTTCCATCTTCACGAGGTCCCTCCGGGGAGGCAAAGTACCCGTGTGCTTCAAGAGGTCCTCCATTATCCCTGTCCCCAAAAAGCAGGGAATCCTCGACCTTGACAACTTCAGGCCCGTGGCACTTACATCCGTGATTATGAAAGCTTTTGAAAGCATGGTGGTCCCCCTCCTTAAGCACTCCACGGAGGGACTGTTAGAACCACACCAGTTCGCGTACAGAGCGAACAGGTCCACTGACGATGCCATTAACATCTGCTTGGAGCTCGTCTATGATTACCTAGACAGACCAGACTCCTACGCCAGGATCCTCCTACTGGACTTCAGCTCAGCATTCAATACCATCCGCCCCAGAATACTACAAGACAATCTTGCCGCGATAGGAGTCCACCCCACCCTACGACTGTGGATCATGGACTTCCTCTCCAACAGGTCCCAGGTTGTTAGGCTGGGCACTATCTCCTCACAACCTAGGTTCACCAACACAGGAGCCCCACAAGGCTGCGTCCTGTCGCCGTTTCTGTTCTCTCTATATACGAACAACTGCAAATCCACGACAGACTCTGTAAAAGTAATCAAATTCGCTGACGACACGACTATTGTCGGTCTCATCACCAATAACGACGAGAAGGAGTACGGCCACCAGGTCGAAGGGGTCCGTCACTGGTGCAGAGAGAACGGATTGGTCTTAAACACACCGAAAACTGTGGAGATGATTGTTGAATTCAGGAGATGTGCCTCCACCCCGCCTCCAATCTGCATAGATGGCAAGGAGGTGGAAAGAGTCCCCAGCGTCCGCCTTCTGGGCACAACCATCTCCAATGACCTGAGGTGGAAGGCCAACACTGCCTCCATACAGAGGAAAGCTCAACAGCGACTTTTCTTTCTCAGCCAACTAAAAAAAGTTTGGTATGGCTCAAAAACTTCTGACAAACTTCTACTCCGCTACAATTGAATCTGTCCTATGCTCTTCCATCCTGGTTTGGTATGCAGGCTCCCCTGCCAGCGACAGACTCAAACTGCAGAGGGTCATTAGATCAGCGGAGAGGATCATCAGGAGATCCCTTCCCTCAATGGACCTCCTTTACCACTCCAGGCTGTACTCCAGAGCATTAAAGATCACCAGCAATCCCTCACACCCAGGCCATCGCTTCTTTAGTCAGCTCCCCTCGAGCCAGAGGCTCCGGTTTCGGTCCATCTTCACCAAGACCTCAAGGCATAAAAACAGTTTTTTTTTCCCCTCGGCTGTCAACCTTCTGAACTCTCTCCACGTAACTGCCCATCCCCACACCACAACACCATGTCTGCACTGAGGCACTCTGCACGTGGATAGACGGCGCCCTAGCTCAAGCTGACTTTTTGGGTTTTTTGTGTTGTAACTATGTTCTGACTGCTTGACTTGTCCTGTATCTGTATCTATAGCCTGTATCAGTACCCTGTACGTGCCAAGACCAATTCCAGGCACGACCCAGTCGTGCTTGGCGATAATAAAGATTCTGATTTTTAAGTGCCCAGAGACCGCTGGTCCTTAAAGGGTTAAAAAAAAAAACAGGTCCTCACCTTATCAGTAGCTGAACTGATGAATGGTTTATTGCAATTGTGCCATGGATGATGTCTGTATAATACATTTTATTAAGAATTCATGGTGTGAGCTTGAAAAAGAGTTTACTAACAGACAACTTATAAAACATATTTTACCAGCCCCGTCACATACGCGGACAATTGTAATTACTCACGGCCCGCACCAGCCATAATAGATGAGCTCATGTCTCTAAAAAGTGTCCAAGCATCCCTCACCTGTGTCAGCAGCCGACCTTCCCATCACAGAAAGGATAACAATAGCAGAGCCAGATTGCCCCCACACACCTGTGTCACCTGACCTCCTTCCTATCATCACACAGAGGATAACAATAGCAAAGCCTGAGTACCTTCACCCCCTCACCTGTGTCAGCTGACCTCCTTCCTATCATCACACAGAGGATAACAATAGCAAAGCCTGATTACCTTCACCCCCTCACCTGTGTCAGCTGACCTCCTTCCCATCACACAGAGGATAACAATAGCAAAGCCTGATTACCTTCACCCCCTCACCTGTGTCAGCTGACCTCCTTCCCATCACACAGAGGATAACAATAGCAAAGCCTGATTACCTTCACCCCCTCACCTGTGTCAGCTGACCTCCTTCCTATCATCACACAGAGGATAACAATAGCAAAGCCTGATTACCTTCACCCCCTCACCTGTGTCAGCTGACCTCCTTCCTATCATCACACAGAGGATAACAATAGCAAAGCCTGATTACCTTCACCCCCTCACCTGTGTCAGCTGACCTCCTTCCCATCACACAGAGGAAAACAATAACAGAGCCAGATCCCCCCAGGCTACAAACTCTCACAACACATCACAAAGTGCAAGTTTGGCCTCTGTCAGAGAAAGTCCCAACTCCCCCACTACAAAACTGATCTTAAAGAGGGACTGTGACGAAAATCTTAAAACTTAAAGAACATTCAAATAAGAAGTACGTTTCTTCCAGAGTAAAATGAGCCATAAATTACTTTTCTCCTATGTTGCTGTCACTTACAGCAAGTAGTAGAAAATCTGACATTACTGACAGGTTTTGGGTTAGTCCATCTCTTCATGGGGGATTCTCAGCATGGCCTTTATTCTTTATAAAGACACTCCCTGAAAAAGATTTATACAAAGATGCTAGCCAGCCTCCCTGCTCGCTGCACACTTTTGCCATTCACTAAGTGCATTTTGAAAATAAAGAAATCCCTGTGAACCCCAATGAAGAGTTGGGCTAGTCCAAAACCTGCCGGTTCTGTCAAATTTCTACTACTTGCTGTAAGTGACAGCAGCATAGGTGAAAAGTAATTTATGGCTCATTTTAGTCAGGAAGAAACGTACTTCTCAGGGCCCGTTTCCACTATCGCGAATCTGCATGCGTTTCCTGCATGCAGATTCGCACAGCCAATACAAGTGGATGGGCCTGTTTTCCTGAGCGTTTTTCTGTGCAGGATTTTTCTGCACGACAGAGCCCTCAGAATTCGACTGCGTGTGGAATGCATGCGAATCGCCGCTAATGTATTTAATAGGGAAATCGCCTGCGGCTTTGGTATGCGAATTTTCATGCGAATTCGCATGGAAATCAATGGAAAAGCACACCGGCACTGTCATGGATAAATTCGCATACAGCGTCATCCATGCGAATTTTCATGCGAATTCGCACGAAAATACGCATACAACCGCATGCAAAATTCGCATCCGCATGCGAATTTTTACCACAGGCGATTCGCACCGCACAAGTGGAAAAGGGCCCTCAATTGTATATGTTTACATATATTGTACATTTTAAGATTTTCGTGACAGAGGTCCTTTAAGTACCACAGTACTTGTTATAGTAAACTCTGATATAGTATAACTTTAGGTACAGTAAACCGTGTTCTCCTCAGGCTCTTTTAGCCGGGTGCTCCATCAGGCTAATTTTGGTGAACACTCGACTGTCATCAGCTTACGTCTTCATCCTCCTCCTATGCTGTAAGCAGAGTTGTACTGGTCCTGCATTCCCCCCTCGGCTACTTTTTCACGCCACCCAGCTAGAATAAAATTCTAGGGAGAAGAACTAGTAAACTAAATGTCCAGGTCCCAACCAAGCACCATTATAAGTATATGGGGGTAAGGCCTGGTATAGCAAAACCCTGATATATACCGATAATAGTACTTCTGTTATAGTAATGATGGATCCACACCATACAATTTTTTGGCAGATTTACCTGCCAGATCGATTATTTCCAGCATGTATGATCTGAGGATCGATCGTTTTTTTAGCGATTTTCTGATCGATTTCCATTCGCTTCTATAGAAATCAATCATAAAATTGATTTAAAAAACGATCGATCCCAAGATCGGACATGCTGGCAATAATGGATCTGGCAAGTAAATCTGCCAAAAAATTGTATGGTATGGATCCAGTATAAACCTGTTTTTTAGCCCCTGAAGTATTCTGTATCCAGCTATAGGGTAAAGTGGGCGGGTGCAAATGTCATACGCCAGTCGAAGACCCGTGAGCTGTAGTCAGGTTAGCAGACACTTGTATACCTGCTCGCTATCTGCACAATGCTCTGGGCCTGTGTGGATTACCCCAAAAGCACCAGCCGGTGAGACCTACGCTTCCTGTGTAAGCTGCTGCCTGATTACTGAGGCTGTCACCTGTGACTTGCTTGTGCATGGCTGCAGCACTACAGTATCATCCAGGCTGCATGGAAATGTAGACAGAGGAGCACATGATAAGTACTGTACCTGCATTAACTGGTGAGACGTATGCTACCTGTACAAGCTGTTGCGTGCAAATCCCTGAACTAATCCAACATGTACACAGATTAGTACATACTGTTTCAGACTAGTTGGTCCTCATCAGTGCATGGCATGGATTAATACAGGTGCAGTGTTTTCCCATAGTTTTTGGCAAGCAACCGGCTGTCATTAGCTTACCTCCTTCTTTGCTGTAAGCAGAGTTGCGCAAAGAATTCTCAAATCGCGTCCCAATCAGCTACTTTTTCATGCCACCCGGCTGGAAAAAAAATTCTGGGGAGAATACTGGGGTCTATGGGGTAAGACTTGAAACAGTCAGAGTTTCAGATTAAAGTGAACCCCCGGACTAAAAATCTACTCAGCAGAACTGAAAAGGCTTGGTGTTTCTTTTAGGGCCCGTTCAGATCACAAATGCGGATGGCCATGCGTGCGGAACGCGTGCGGACCGCAACGCGTACGAACGCATGGCCATCCGCGTTTGTTTGCGCTGCGTGGCTGATCCCATCACTGAAAAGTGAATGGGACAACCACGCGTTTTAGCAAAATCTGCGTGCAGCATGCGTTCCCGGACCGCACAGGTCCGGAACGCATGCAGTGTGAACATCAGACATTGCACTCTATGCAATGTCTGATGTCGTGTGTATCGGCCACCTGCACGCGTTTCCAAAACGCGGCTGGAAACGCGTGCAGTGTGAACGGGCCCTAACAGTTTCACGGCATCAGAACTTTGTTTTTCTTACCAAAGAATCATTTTTAGCTAAGCTCCACCCATCAAAGAAAAAAAGCCTGGGCTTTTTTTCCATGATGCTGTGCAGAGCATGATGGGATTTCCTAGGTTGTTATTCACATTGCCTAGCAACTGGGAGAGGTGCTCAGGACACAGGACAGATGGAACTGTGTCTCATGCTCCCTGTCACCTCCTTTCAACCAAAAAGATGGCTGCCATCATGAAATCAAACATTTGCCTGTTCTTTTAAAACAGTGTGTGTAAGAGATTATATTACTTATTTTAATTAACATAACTAATGTAACTTAATGACAGTATGTTTGTTTAGACTGGAGTTCCTTTTTAACCAGCAAACTCATAGTGAATCAGAACACCTAGAAATGTGTGAGGGGCTGAAAGGGATCAAAAAGTCCTTTTAGGCCTCGTTCCCATTGCGTTCTGTTTGCGTGGCAGTTAGCGTTGGACGGTTTTAGATGCTTTTTTTCCCCCCCGACTCCCGGCGTTTGGGTGGGCGATTCATTTTTGTGGTTAGCGGTTTTCTAAGCGTTTTTCCTGAGTGGTGTAATTCACTCCGACGCAACTCTTTGACCCGGAAAAGAATAAATTCAATGTATTTTTTCTTCAAAACGAACGCAATCGCTGCACAAAGCAATTTTGTGAGCATTTTGCGTTTTTCCTATAGCTTCCATTGAGGCAGAATCGCCTCAAAAATGGTCCACGCACCGCTTTGCTGAGCGGATCGGAAACAAAACGCTCAGATGTGAACTCTCTCATAGAGAATCATTGCACAAGCGGTTTTTAGGGTGATTTTGAAAGTCGCCCACGCTTGGAAAAAAAAAAAGACAAACTGCCCTTATGCCTCATACACATGGTACGATTTTCCGTGCGATAGATGGATCTGATTGATGAAATCCGTCATGTCCGATATTGCTCCCGATCGTTTCTGCACTCGTTTTCTCATAGCAGTAAACGGAAAAAGTTAAGAAAAACGAATGAAGATAAGAGAATCGTGCCGTAAAAACGATCGGCTCGCAAAATCGCACGGTAAATCTTACCGTGTGTACCCAGCATTAGTGTGATCGAGCCCTTACTAAACATGCAATTTCTGTTTTGCATAGCTTTTTAGTCCTTTTTAGCCCCTTACAAACTCCTAGGCGTTCTGGTTCCCCATGAGCAATCTGTAGAAGCCAAGGCGTTTCCATGCATAGAAACAACATCTCATCTAAAGGAATGGTACAGGATCTACAGCCTTCTGTAGGGTGAGAACCTTGGCTATGTCAATACATGATAGAGGGAAGTGCGCCAATGTATTTATCTGTATAATTGGGGGAGAAGAAGGCAGTGGAGACAGATTTCACACTAGGCCAGAGCAACAACAAACGCCACAAATAGGTAAATAAGTTAGAGTAGAACTAAAAGGCAACATTAAAAAACAAAACCCATAATGTGCTTAATAAAGAACGATTTAATGCATTTATATACACAGTCAAAAAACATTCTAGTTTGGGCTTGATGTGAGCTGCTGAGCTCTCCGCACAGCTTGCTATCCAGGTCTGTGAGAGGGAGGGCAAGACGATAACGCCTCATAACACACTTGATACTATTGCCCAGCAGGGACTGGGAGTTTGAAACGATCCCTCAGGCGAGAGTTTGTGGCCAAGGCTGTGCAGACACGTCGCTAGCCTGCATTAGGTCGCTATGGAGGAAGGTTATGTGGCGCATAACAGAGGGGGCGGAGGAAGGGAGGGAACAATACCCTCATTCTGCATTCATGTAAAGTAGTCTCTCTCTGCAAATCCCATAGCAGAGATAGTCAGCGTTTCCCCGCCCCTCTCACCTGCGGGAAAAACGCTGCAGATTCAGCCTGTATTCGGGCGTAGTGGAAATAGGCCTTTAAGTGAACTGGTCCCTATTTGGGTCAATGGTTCACTGGCCCCTATTTATACATACCTAGGGCTTCCTCCAGCACTGTGGGCCTCCCTTGCCGTCCTATTCGGCCCCTCCGTACTGCAGCTATGACTTCAGGTAATCCCGGCAGTCGTGGGCTTCTGCGCATGCAGCGCGTACACCCCTTGTCACTCTCCCGTGGCCTGGAGGACGGGAGCATGGCAGGGACACGCACGGCTGATCCGTGCATGCGCAGAAGCCCGCGACTGGCAGCAACTTATCAGATTACCAGGAGTCGTAGCACCAGAACGGAGGGGCCAAAGAGGACGATGAGGGAGGCCGTGAGTCCTCATGAGGCTGGAGGAAGCCCCAGGTAAGTATTAATAGGGGCTAGTGAACTCTCTCAAGTAGACTTTGAGAGCAAACAGGGAATAAGAATTCCATTAGGGCCTATTTAGAGGCCATAAAGACTTTCAACTCATCGTTCATCTCTAATCAGCAACCTGCAATGAGCAAAGTATGCTAGATCCTCCTCAGCACGTTTCAGTCGAAAACAGTTCCTATAGACCTACATCCCAACCCGCGCTTTCTACACACCAAACACAGACTGGAGAGCCGGGGGTCACTTCCTCGTTGACCCCGCTCTGAAGCCTGACCCCCCTCCTCCCATATGATGGGGCAGGAGGGAGGGATGGCAGCAGCATTTTGAGAACGGTTTCCGTTTAATGACTGTTAGAAGGGGCAGAAGGCTCAGGTTTCTGTACAAGCAGATCGCACAGCGAGCGCCTGGGGTTTCCGAAGCCAATGACACGAGGACAATAGAAGGAAACCACATATGAGCAGGCCAGGCTCACTCTCCTTCTCCAGATAAAAACAAGACTGGGATTCCTGCATCAGCTGAATCCACATCAGGCCGGCCATAAAGGGCTCATGTTTTCTATCATGAGGTAAAAGGCGTGACTTTGTTCCCTCACAACTTACAATTATAGGTATTAAACCTTCAGGGCGCTATTGACGGCAGCTTAGGCCATAACCGTGCTTGAAATTACCCGCAAAAGACTGCGGCTACATTTACTACATTTCCACCATACCGTTGTGTTTTCACATCAGGAAAATCACATGCAATTTTTCTGCATATGGGGGTGGGGGAGGCATGTTATTATATATTTTCACAATGGTCCTAATTTACATGTTCTGCCTAGTGACAACATACCGGGATCCTTTTAGTGGTAAAAAAAAAAAAAAAAAAAAAAAACGCATGCGGAATGCGAAAAAAATGCATCAGGATGTCGTATAAAAACTGCAGAAGGCTGCAGCATTAAATCGCAAATACAAATTTGCAGTAAATGGAAACATGTCCATTCACAATCATTGGTTTTCAGGCTAATGCAGATTTTCTTTGCTTAATTTGCAGTAAAGTGGCACAATCGGAAACTGAAGGTGGCCATACACTCGTCAGATTAGCAGCAGATAGATCATCAGATAGATTTCTTATCCATCTGATGTGTTTAGGAACATTTTTTACTAGGATTATAATTCCAATAGATTCCAGTATTAAATTAAATCTATTGAAAATCGATCTGATTGCATTTTTTCCCATCAGATTTCCATTAGGGCCAATGCAAAATGATAAGCAATCAACAGATCGACCTAGATTTTCCACCCTGCCAGATCGATTGAAATCAATCGAAATTGGCCGCCAATCGGTCAACCGATTTGCAATCGATTAATCGATCGATTTTGATCGATCGATCAGAAAATCGTCTGAGTGTATGGGCCCCTTAAGTCTTAAAAGGACGGCCTTATCCTGCTTCCCCTCCTCCCTAGCTTTGCGACTGCCTAAGGGCCCATTCACACTTGTAAATGCAAAACGCTAGCGTGTTGCGTGGGTGATTATACCGCGATTATTGTGGTAAAATCACTGTACTCCGCCCTTTTCCACAATCACAATTAGCGCTTTTATAGCATGCTAATCACGATCGCTCCTCAATCGCAGGAAAACGCCACATGCACAGTGTTTAGCAATTGCCGCCAATCGCAAGCGAGCAGCAGCAATCGCAGCAGTGAGATCACTGCTATATAGTTAATGTTTCGCTAGCTCTTTGGCGATCAGCGGTAAATGGCTGCTAATCACCCTAGTGTGAATAAGCCCCAACTCTGACCCAGCTGCTGATCCATCCCCCCCCCTCCCCCTGAACCCCCACTCTATGATGAACACCTCCACCAATCCCCCCACTTCCCATAACATAAGAAATGGCAGGTAATCTAGTCAGAAACACCTGATCTTCATGCTTGTTCAGGGTCTATGGCTAAAAGTATAGAGGCAGAGGAGCAGTAGGACAGCCAGGTATATTTGCATTGTTTACAAGGAAATAAATATGGCAGCCTCCATATCCCTCTCACTTCGGGTGTCCTTTAAAGTGGATCTGAACTCAGAACGTCCTCTCTGCTCTATAAGATACGCAACAGCATAATAACCTTTAAAGAAAAACATCTCTTTGTTACAGTCGATACAAATCCTGAAATAAATCTGCCCTGTTTCTACTTCCTGTTTTCATGGAACCAAACATATTGCTAACACCCTGTGCTTTCAAATTAGCTTATCTGCCATAGCAGTCATGTGACACGGGGAGAGATCAAATTACAACTTGTGATTAGACACAAATGGGGGGGATTAGACAGGCTAAACTCTTTAAATACATACAGGGTGCATTTCTCTCTGTTTTCCTTCCGTTTTGTGCAAGATTTCAGGTCCATTTTAAGACTTGTCTACTTGGTCAAGAACAGTCCTGCTAGTCCAAGTAAATAATTTCAATTCAGGGGTCAACCAAACAGTCTTTGCAGTGCTCAGAGTTGAAATCTGTAACCAATCCTTTAACATCAAGTGGTAAGGTCTATTTACAACATACATCCCAAACTCTACAAGGATTTAGTGGGGTAAAAATACAGCAACCTTCTGCTCTGACTGGCAGAACTCACTGCTGCCCATAACTCCTGCCTTTCCATCGCAATCTGATTGTATAATCTTACTACACCCACACAGCAAGACGGGGTTACATAACGGTTAAGCCACATGCATGCAGCAAACTGTCAAGACTCCAAAACCGCTGTGCACTTAGGGCCCGTTTCCACGATAGCGAATCCGCATGCGGATTCGCATAGCCAATGCAAGCGGATGGGACTGTTTCCACTTGTGCGTCTGCGGGAGCGTTTGTGTGCGGCTGAAATCTGCATTTCGCGTGCGAGAGGAATGCACGCAATTCGCAGCTAATTTTAATAGGGAAATCGCATGCGGGTTGAGCATGTGATTTTTGACGCAAATTCACATGCGATTTTGCATAGGTAGTAATGTTCATTTACACAGGCAGTGTAAATGGTTAAATTCGCATATACCCTTACCTATGCGAAATCGCGGCAAAAACGCATGCAGAATCGCACCTGCATGCGATTTCGTCCGCGGTGAAATGCAGGCGATTCCGAACCGCACTAGTGGAAACGAGCCCTAAGGCATGGCTGTAAAGTCAGGTACAAAAATCTTTTGACTCCAATTCCTCAGTTTATCAAAACCACCAACTCCGACTCCGGGTACCCAAAATGGCTCCGACTCCTCGACTCCAACAGCCCTGCTCTCGAGCTGCACACACACTATGGCCTCGTTCCCATTGCGTTGCATTAGCGTTTTGTTATTTTTGACGCAATTTTTTTATTTCCGATTCAAAATTGGTACGGGCAGCGCTTTGCTGAGCGGATCAGAAACGAGCCGCTCAGATGTGAACTCTCTCATAGAGAATCATTGCACAGGTGCTTTCAGGGCAATCACAAACACCTCCAGTGTGAACAAGACCTATGAGCGCTTTCTGAGTGCTTTTCTGATCATCAGAGCTTTCTTAGCATTGACTAGCATTAAAATCGCTGTAAAATTGCCGTGATCGTGATTTAAAAAAAAAAAAAAAGTATGCGTCTGCACAGAACGCTCCAGACCACGTAAGAGCACTCACCAGCGGGGCTCACGCAGGTGCAGTAAATGCCGACCTGGTGCGGTCAGCATTTGAAACTGAGGGGTTGCCGGGACACCGGAGCTGCTGCGAGGTACATAGCAGCTGCCAGGGGCTGGAGGAAGCCCAGGGTAAGTAGATTTTTTTTTTTTTATTTTTTTTTTAGAAGCTCGGATGTTTCCTTTAAACTGCAAAGTTATTACCCATCATATGACCTACCTGAATGGGAAGGGCCAAAACTTGTTTTATGGAAATCTTTCAAAACCATGAAATTGCAATGCGTGGGACCAATCAGGATCCTGAACGGCCGATTAACTACAGCCTGGTACACACCATGCAATATCCCGTCAGATAGATGGGTCGAATAGATCATTTCCGACAGGTCCAATCTGATTTCCAATCATTTTTCTGATCGATTTGCATAGAAGTGATCAGAAAATCAATCAGAAAAAGTCGGAAATTATCTATTGACCCATCTATCTGATGGGAAATTGCATGGTGTGTGCCAGGCATAAAACTGATCAGAATATTGGCACTCTGACTGGTAAGGGTGAATTGTTTGCTCCTCTTTACACCTGAATTTATGAAGACAGCTGCTTTCTAACCTCAACAACTTCATCCAGATCAGGTGACGATCTTTACAATTGGCTGACACAGGACCAGCTTTTTAACCCTCTGGGCGATACAATTACATCGCCCAGGAGGGGGCGCAGCACTTTTTTTTTAATTTTTTTAATCATGTAGCGAGCCCTGGGCTTGCTACATGATAGCCGCTGCGCAGCGGCATCCCCCCACCCACTCCGATCGCCTTCGGCGATCAGATTAAGCAGGAAATCCCGTTCAGAACGGGCTTTCCTGCTGGGCTTCCCCGGTCGCCATGGCGACAGGGCCGGATGACGTCACCGACGTCATGACATCAGAGGGAGTCCCGATCCACCCCTCAGCGCTGCCTGGCACTGATTGGCTAGGCTGCACAAGGGGTCTGGGGGGGGGGCTGCGCGGCACGGCGGGTGGCGGCGGATCGGCGGCGAGCGGAAGTTACACGCAGCTAGCAAAGTGCTAGCTGCGTGTAACAAAAAAAAAATTATGCAAATTGGCCCACCAGGGCCTGAGAAATCCTCCTGCACGACATAACCCGAACTCAGCTCGGGATTATCGCCCAGGAGGTTAAAAGTAAAGATAGTCCCTGACTTATAAACAACCCACCAATAACAACGGTCTGAACACACGAAATCCGATTCTGTGGGAACAAGTCAAAACGTTTTTTTTTCCAAAGTCCTTTTAGTTTTTGAGAAAAATCAAATTAAAAAATGTTTTTTTTTTAAACTGGTAAAATGACATTTTGCTGCAGTACACTATGAGCACAGGGTGACAGAGGGGCATAGAGAAGGTACAGGGGACAGAGAGGTGAAGTATTTCGAATTATGGACAGATTCAGTTTAAGAACGAACCTACAGTCCCCTATCTCGTCTGTTAACCGTGGACTACGGCCTAGTGCACACCAGAGCGTTTCGGCTGCGGTTTGCGATCCGCCTGCGGGTGCGGATCCGCTAGGGTAATGTATTTCAATGGGCTGGTGCACACCAGAGCGGGAGGCGTTTTGCAGAAACGCATACTCCCGGGCTGCTGCAGATTTTGGATTGCGGATGCGTTTCTGCCTCAATGTTAAGTATAGGAAAAACGCAAACCGCTTTGAAAAACGGCACTTCAGAGCGGTTTGCCAGGCGGTTTTTGTTACAGTAGCTGTTCAGTAACAGCTTTACTGTAACAATACATGAAATCTACTATACCAAAACCGCTACACAAAACCGCAAAATGCTAGCTGAAACGCTGCAGAAAAAGAAGAAAAAGCGTTTCAAAATCTGCTAGCATTTTGCGGATCTGCTAGCGTTTTTTGGTGTGCACCAGGCCTACCTGTATATGTACAAGTCACAGTATATAATTCGTTAGGAAAATCCCTTTTTCACTGGGATAAACTAGCGCTGATACCAGCCTGACCGTTCTCCAGAAAGCGCAATCCGGTCTCCACGTTTCAGTGTAATCACTACAGTGCTCTGACCAAATATATGCTTCCCATCTATGAAGCCAGTACCTATTCAGCAAGGAGTCCTCGGGCAAAGACTAGCTAACACTGCTGTGTGGCCTACTGATCGCAGCCTTAGTGGCTGCAGCTCTCAAGTGCTTTGAGTCCGATAGGAGAAAAGCCCTAAGGGCCCTTTTCCACCAGCGCGTTTGCGCTGGCTGAATCGCAAAAACGCAAACCGATAGCGATTTTACAATCGCTACGGTTTGCTTTTTAACATAGGAATCGCGGTAGGTCATTTCCACTACCGCGATTCGTTTTTGCCGGGAACGCGAACGCGCGGCGGAGCGATATTTGCCGCGATTTTGCTATGCAGTGCATAGCAAAATCGCGGCCGCGAACGTCGGGGAATCGCCGGTAATTGCGATTCAGCAATCGCTAGCGTTCAGCGTGAACGCTAGCGATTGCTAGTGGAAAAGGGCCCTAAATGTTTGCATTATTATGAGGTTTTGGTTTTTTTCTAAATACTGTAAAATAAAGAATATCAAACAAAGTCTGAACAGCATGTTTAGCCAGGAGGACGAAAAACAAAAACAAACCATACATGATCAGGTGAGACAGGAAACAAACAGCATCATATATATTTAACCATGTGCGTGCCATAGCAAGGGGGCCGGGCAGCCAAGCAGACAGATCAAGTGTGCCATAGATATCAGATGGCGGTCATTTAATTGATTTATAAAGCGCCAACATAATCTGTGGAGCTGTACAAAGTAAGAAACAATCATGGGGTGCATAATAATACAGACGATGGTATATATACACACACCAATATGTATATTATTTCTATTCTAGGCATTCATTCTTTCTTTTTTATATGTGAGATGATGATTATAAAATCAGTACATGCATAATTTGGGATTTAGAAAGCGCCATCAGCTTTCATGATGATATACACTAGAATAATATATATTTACGTACATATACAGATAGATAGATAGATAGATAGATAGAAGCATGGTGGTGTAGTGCTTAGCATTCTTGCCTTGAAGCACTGGGGTCCTCAATTCATATCCCAGCCCAGGCACTATCTGCAAAGAGTTTGTATGTCCTCCCAGTGTCTTTGTGGGTTTCCTCCCACATCCCAAAAACACACAGATAAGTTAATTGGCTTCCCCCTGTACTGACCCTAGACCACATTACATACCCTACTAATATAGAAATCTGACTATTGTAAGGTATACATTGTGAGCCCCTCCGAGGGACAGATTATTATTATTGCTTTACAAAGCGCCATATAGTAATCTATTGCCTTTGCAATCTCCATCTGACATGCTGACATGTATGGCATGCTCTGCAGATCTGCCTGCCTACCCCCCCCCCCCCCCCCCCTTGCAGTTGGCACAGACAGGGTGAAGCCCCCCAGAAGATGACAGTACTGGTGGGCTCCAGAGGTCTCAGCATAGTAGCAGTACTGGTGAAGGCAGTGAGCAGCCCCCCTTCTTGCAATTGGCACAGACAGGGTGAAGCCCCCCAGCAAATGACAGTGCTGGTGGGTTCCAGTGGTCTCAGTATTGTAGCAGTGCTGGTGTATATAGAGAGCAGCCCCCCTCCTGGAGAGATGAGGGGGGTGTGTGGAGGGTGATCCAGCAGCTATTGTGTGATAGAGGACTGCAGCAGAACTGGGGTATCCCCTCCCCGCCCACCACCATCACCCACCGACCTTGAGCTGCTGCATTGGGCTCCGGCAGCGTCTTGCTGAGCGCCCTCCACGCGTTACCGCCCAGCAGACAGACGAGAAGCGCCGCCGCAGCGCTGATCATGTCCTCTCCGCTGCGGTGATCCCGTGGGGCACAATGCAACCGATGGCAGCCTGCGCCCGGGCGGCGGGGAGGTGGGATGCTGCATCAGGGCCGGGCACAAGCCTCCATGCTGAGAGGGCAGCGCATCTCCTCCGGGCACTGTGGATTGTGTTACCCCGGCCGCTACAGTCTGTCCGTCCTCCTCCTCTCCGAACAATGCCCTGCCTGCCCGCCCGGGGGAGCGACTCTGCTGCCACCTGTCGGCCGGCTCGCTAACTGCAGCAGTGTCACTTACTCTATTGTGCCAGCTATAGAGGAACCCTTGCCTCCTTGCTGGTATGATCCTCTTCAGGAAAGCCTGTGCTTTCTAGGGATTATTATGCAGGGAGCACAATAGACAACAGAGAGTTGTCATTTTATTATATTCTTTGACAGAGTCCTTTGGTTGATCCAGTTGGCTAAAGATAAAACCAGTGGAGTAGCTAAGGAGCTATGGGCCCGATGCAAGTTTTGCATTGGGGCCCCCCAAGTATGCTATACATATCAATTGATATGGTTCATCAAAACCAATAGAGGACAACCACAGTGTCAGAGGTGCAAGAAGGGGATGAGGAACAGTTTGTTAATGATTACTACTATCCAAAGCATCTATAGAAGTGATTATTACCACCACAGGAACAATAAAGAGCTAAAACTGTGCTTGAGGGAGGGCTCCATGGGGCCCCTATAGCCCAAGGGCCCTGATGCGGTCGCTACCTCTGCACCCCCTATTGCTACGCCACTGGGTAAAGCAAAACATTTTGGTTAAATTACCTGAAGACCGCGTCATGATAATGGTCGTGACTGCGGCGGTAGCCCCAGGACTGACTAACGCCAATTGGCGTCAAGTCCTAGGGCCGGCTACTGCAGGAGATCGCGTGCGCATTCCTGATTGGTAGGCGGAGCTTCAGTCTCCCAGCTCGGAGACTGTTAGACGGCGAAACCGCCTTCTAATTAGGGTGTACAGCGCTGCGATCTACAGCGCTGTCCCCTCCTGAGTCTCGGCGGTGATCGGCTGTCATAGGCTGAAGCCTATGACAGCTGATCACGGGGAATGGCTGGCGGGAGGGGGGGAATATGTAAATGTAAAAAAAACAGGAAAATTTAATAAAAAAACAAACAAATAAATAGAAATAAACAAACAAACAAACTAACATTCGGGGGCGATCTGACCCCACCAACAGAGAGCTCTGTTAGTGCGGAGAAAAGGGGTGATCACTTGTGTGCTGTGTTGTTGTCCAGCCCTGCAGCTTGGTCTTAAAGCTGCAGTGGCCTATTAACAGAAAAATGGCCTGGTCTTTAGGGCGGTTTAAGGCCTCTTTTCCACGAACTGTTGATAGGCAGTGAAATGCCTCTCAAACTCTCACAACTGCTCGCTGCTGCCTGGCAACTGCTCACTGCTGCCTGGTAACTGCTCACTGCTGCCTGGTAACTGCTGGCTGAGCACACAGCTCAACAGTTCGTGGAAAGGAGGAGGCCTAACACTGCGGTCCTCAAGTGGTTAAGCTCGCCCACCACGGCAAGGTTCACACTGGCACGGATGGAAAAGTGATCAGTTTAGAGTGTATCTCAGATCAGGAATAAGAAAGATTTTATACTTACCCGGGGCTTCTTCCAGCCCCCTGAGCACCGCTGCGTGCCTCACCGTCCTCCCAAGTGCCTCCGTTCCGCCGCAATCATCCTTGGTAACTGGCTCAGTCGTGTCAGTCGGGCTCTTATGTGAGGACGGCCGCGCATGCGCAAAAGAGCCCAACTGGCGAGACAAAGCCAGATTAATGGGGCTGATTGCAGCTGAATGGAGCCACCTGGGAGGACGGCGAGGGACGCAGCGTTGCTCATGAAGCTGAAGGAAGCCAGGGGTAAGTATAAAATCTTTCTTATTCCTGATCTCAGGTTTCTTTTTAAAGTGAATGGGAATCGTTAAAAAAAATCTGCCAGATACTTACCTAAGGAGAGGGAAGGTCTGGGTCCTATAGAGCCTTCCCGCTCCTCTCTCAGTCCCTGTTCCAGTGCTGGCTCCCGAGTGACAATATCCAACCAATTTTGTCAAATACTGCACTCTCTGCCATAGAAGGAGGCTTTGGAAGTTTTCAGGAGCCTGAGTGCGCTGTCAAGACGACACATCCGTCGATCGGGAAAAATCGATGCAGAGCCAAAGTTCTGGTCTGTAACCACTTAACGGATCAATGTGAATGGTTTGCTAAAGTGTCATTTTTTTAGGCCAATGTGAACCCGGGCCTTCGGGCGAGTGAGGGAGGGGGGGGGATGGGGTGCACGAATGTTCCAGGCGTGTGACAATTTGGGAGAAGCTGGAAGACAGCTCTTCCTGTGCTAGGTAATCCCGGGAACGCAACAAGTAGATATGGTGATTGCGATGCAAATAAGTTTGACTTGATGCGGCATTATGTAAATTTTGTATGCAAATTTATGCAGCTTAAAAATGAAACATTCAAATCCTGCTGAGGTAAAATTGGATTGGTCCATTTTTAAGATGATATTAATTTGCATACAAAATTTGCATAATCCTGCATCAACTTAAAATTATTTTCAACTCATTGACCATATCCATCCATAATAACAGATATATTTCCCTACTGATTACCTAATTTAACTATTTGGCAGAGTAATTTAATTCCTTTCTTGTGAGGCTTATGACTGCCTCCTCTCTGACGCCACATGACTCCGTCCGGCGGAGGATCCCATTGGCTAGACAAAAGGGGGTACTATTCCGTTAGCCGGGCGCAACCACCAGGTGGCATTAATCACTATTCCCCCTCCAGGCCGCCACATGGATAGTAGGGAAAGATGTAACTCTGGTGGAGTTTTATCGCCACCTAGTGGATGCGCTCGGCTAACGGAAAAGAACCCAATAGGGCGCTAGCCAAGGATGAAGGATCACTTTATTTCTGCCTGCTGTCTGCACTGTCCAGCCTCTGCTCTGCTATATTTAAAAAAAAAAAGTGCCCACACCCTTGTGTCTGCTGTGTCTGAAGTCCCACCCTCCAGAGTATTGGACCAAATGGGGTTAGAAGTAGCGATAAACCAAAGTGGGGACACTGAGAGCCCAATATAGTGTAGTAAGCAAAACAATAGGTTGGAATTGAAAAGTATATAGTGTATATATTCACAAAAGTGGGTAACCTCATAGGTAACCACTGTACAGGCAGGTGAGGAGATTAGACCTGTCCTCACTTAGGATTAAAAAAGTCGCTCTCTGTAGATCAGGAAAAAAGAGATGGGGATCGACCCCTCCACCCGAGGTGGATATTGGTAATATAAGAGTGAACAGAGGCGCCAGCAGGAATAAAGGTACTAAAAAGTTTAAAATTCCTCAGGAGGTGGTGGTGGACTCGCCTCCTTGAAGTAGACAAGATACTGTCAGCTTTATCACAATATGTTTATTTATATACTCCAGATAACCATACAACGCGTTTCGCAGGTATAGTCCTGCTTCCTCAGGCAATAACAAATAGGAGTACAGTCTCAAGGTCACAATAAGCGCCTCTGGGGTTAGAAGTAGGGCTGTGTGACTCTTCCTATTGGCTGCCTGGCTCTCCCTATTGGTTGTCTGCTACATCTGTCAACGTTACCGCATGGAGATTGGGAGTTACTGGCTGGTCTGAGCTGGAGGTAAATACTGAACACTTTTACTTGATTTACTGAATGCTTAATCTTTGTGAATTGCAATTTCTTGACATTTTTTGAGGTATTTACCACACAAGTTGGTAATTTACCTCATTAGTCGTTAATTTTACCTTCCAGTGCGGTAATAAGTTTTCTGCATTACCGAATGTCGTAATGCGTGCTTAGTGAATGGAGGCCATTGTCATTTATTGAAGACTAGCGTAATCACCAGCACTTCCATAGAATCATCCGGGTGGTTTAGGGGATATATATTTGCGTCTTTGAGGAATACACAGAGGGCAGGTGAGCGCTTTGTTAGTTTTAGTTTCCGTGACAATAACTGACAGTTGTCAGGATTAATACAGCTCTTCTGTCTTTCTCAGAGGAACAAAAGAAACTCAAAGCAGCAGGACCCGGAGGTGAGTGGGGAGCCCCCCGCCCAGACCCACCGAGCCCCGCCCCCCCTCTCCTTTCACAGATTACTCCTTCACCTCCGCTGTGTCTCTCTTAAATCCGGATAAAAGTTCAGCTCCATCACTTCATTTAATTGAGTCATTAATCTGCCGGATCCCCCCTGGAAGTACGCCGGAAAGTCAAATGACAAGCTTAAAGGGACAGGATCGTATATTTGTTTGTATCTTTTCTCTCTGTTTTTTTTTTTTATGTGCTGGCCTTCATTCCTGTGCTGTCCCCGTAAAGCAGACCTAAACTCTTGCAAGGAAAACACAGAGAAATCCACCCTGTGTGTTTCACATTGTTTAATTGTACCTTATCAGCAAGCAGTCAGCAAGTGTAATTTTAGCTGTCAGCTGTCTTCTGACTGCCGAGTTATGTGCAAATATGTACATACAGAAGGTTAACCCTTTTTCTGCTCCCTGGAAACCATGAAGTAACCACTTGGAATGTTTCAATTAAAGGCGCTCATGCCTGAGACTGAAAGCTCTTTAGGTACTGACCCGAGGAAGCGGGCCGAGACCTGTGAAACGTATTGGGCTTGATTCAAAAAAGGGTGCTAACTCAGTTAACACGCGTAAAGGCTTTGGGCAAAAGGGTGCTAAGCAGTTAGCATGCCCAAAGCTTTTATTGATCGCGCGCAAAGTTTAGCGCTGCACACGAAACTTCGCACCGGGTGCGACTAAACCATTGCACCGGGTGCCCCTCCAAAACGTCACACCGGGTGCGCCCGAAACGGCGTACTGTGCAATGTTTCGGTCACACCCGGTGCAATGTTTCAGGGGCACCCTGCACGACGACGTTTTGCTAAACTTTGCGCGCACCGTGCAATGCTAAACTTTGTGCGCGCTAAGGGCTTTAGGCATGCTAAGTGGCTTTTAGGCGTGCTAAGTTAGCACCCTTGTGTGAATCAAGCCCCTTGTCTATTGTGCATGAATAAAACATATCTTTCCCACTCATTTTTGGTTTGTACTTCTGAAAAGGTAAGACGTTACACTTCTCACCAATATTATAGTTTACAGTTAAAGAGGCACTTAAGCCTGGAAAAAAAAAATCAGTTTCACTCCCCTGGGGCTTCTACCAGCCCCCTGCAGCCGTCTCGTGCCCTCGCAGTCACTCACGGATCCTCCCATCCCCCGCTTCCAGCTACTTTCTTGTCGCCGACAGACCTGGCCACACGTAGTCTTCTTCGCGTTCTTGTCCGCAATAGCATCCTGCACCCGCACAGGATGGTATTGCAGACGAGGACGCGAAGAAGGAGAGGCATGGCCAGGCCTGCGCCCAGGGCCGGACCGAGGCATAGGCTGGAGAGGCTTCAGCCTCAGGGAGCAGTGTGTGAGGGGGCGCAGAATTCATTCAGCTGTCATTCCTAATTGTGTTTGAAGCAGAAAGAAATAAGAAAAGGGGATACATGGCAGTGACTGCAAGCCAGATAACTAGATATTAAGGTGTTGGGGAGGTTGTGGGCCCTCTGGCCCTCTTAGTCTAATAGCAATCAGTGTGTGATGGCTGGGGTGGCAGGGATGGAGGGGCGCACTTTGGTGTCTCAGCCTTGGGTGCTGGAGGACCAGTACAGGCCAACCTTGAGGTCGCCCTGACGTCATCGCCGGAGAACGGGACGGAGCTGCGGCGAACGGCTTCGGGGAGAGCTGCGGCGAGGGACATGCTTGGGGCTGGAGGAAGCCCCCGGTAAGTAGAACTTATTTTATTAATTTTGCCTTGATGACTCCTTTAACATAGTCAACACCCCTAGTGTTTCATAGCCACGGGAAGCCTGCAGCCCTCACAACTATAAACAGGAGAGCGACCAACCAGCATCTGCACTGAC